>NC_057809.1:620033962-620040955 GCF_018294505.1 Triticum aestivum
AATCAAACAATATCTAGTTTATTTCCATGTCCATGAGGCTACCATGTTCTAGTGTTGAGCCTCTTGCTTATGCTAATTTTTGGTGACCACTATCCACACATGTAGATTTGCATCTTCAATATAGGTCGGATGTGCGTCATGACAGCGTGCAAGTTGCTCGTTCACACATGACACGTGGAAGTTACATCTTCTAGACCTATTCGTTAGTGTTGCTTCTCTAACTCCACACAATTCCTTGCATATCTTTTTCGAGGCGATTGCACTGGGAGTTCATCAACTTGTCAAGTAGGTTCATTTTAATCCACGAACTTGCAAAATGAAATGAGCTCATACATCAACTTCTCATTCGGGTTCAAAGTTGTCCCAATCACCCCAATCCCATGCTGCTCTCCAGTGGGCTCCAGTTGCGATCGCGAGCATGGCCGGGATTTGGTTTCGTGTTTCGTTGGTCAGCATGCGGTCATGCGGTGCTCCTTGACAGGTTGACCTATAAAATGACGGGTGTAAAGATAGCACAACATGAGTATAGTCATTGTCGTTCAATGGTTCGTCTACTGAGGATATGTTGCTTTGGGCGTTGTGGTCTTGTGGAAGGACGTACGTGTTGGAGCCAGTGCTGCTGCATGTGTTAGGGATACCAGCCAGCTCTTTTTTTCGCTTAACACTGTCACAAAATGCTAAGTACAAAGTATGGATTGAAGGGTCGGATCCATGTTCATAGCTCTGGTCACATGCACACAAAACGTGTACAGGATCTAGGTTCGAGCCTTCGACGAGCAATAAGAAAGATGACAAGAGAAGAAAATAAAAACCAAAAGTACCATATGATTTAAATAAACTCGTATGTGCATCAACACGCTGGCGAAAGCCATCATTACATAGGTGTACTGTTTGATGACGTGTGTGAGACATGTCGGGCATGTCCCAGCATCCGCCTCGCCAAGAAGCTTCTCCTTGCAATACCGACGTAGCGCCGGTAGGATGACGATATGACGGCAGTCCACCTTTATGTTGAAGTTGAGGTCACACCCTCCTCGGAGACACAACCGTCGATAAATTGCCTCCAGGACTATCTTCCTCACAACTCTGTTGGGGATTATCGCCTCCCACTTTATTTCGTTGAGACGGAGATGGATGAGTAGGTCCATATTCCGGAGCCAACCGCGAATTGCACTTTGTCATTTCCGTTCGTTCCACAGGCTGGATGGGTCCCCGACGTGGAAGAGCCTATCCGACGGTGAACCGGGGCCCATGTAAGGGTACACGGTCACATTCGAGTCCCCTTGCGGCAGTTGGAGCTGGAACGACGTGGTCATGGCTCGTCTGACGGTCATGGTGACACGACAGTTGTTGTCACCTACGACCTTCCGGGATGCAAAGAAAGCGGTGGTCTCGGCTTCTAGGCGGCACTTGCAAACGACACGATTAATGTCTGCCTCAATGGTGCGCTCCATCGAACGTACTTCGCCAAAGCCCGCCATCGTGATATCATTGATGTTACCGTATTGGAGAATGAAGTAAAGGAAAGATATAATTAGTGCGATGATTGGGGGCGGAGGAGCGAAGAGGACAATGGTAGACAGAATTAGTAGAAAAGGCAGCGCCTTTTTAATTAGGATTTTCATGGATAGACCGTGCCAAGGAGCGAAACCATGTGTTACACTTTACAAGTTCAAAACGAGAAAAAAGAACACTGACAGCACACCTATTGCATTTGCGTCGCATCCCCCACACAGTCAGTCTAACCTGCTGCTCTTGCTCATTGAACACTTTATCTTGGGAAGGTCCCCATATAAAAGGCATATTTTTCTTACTCAAGGCATGCAAAGGCTAAACAAACGTACTAAAGTCCTTCCCAAAAGTACGGCGAGGCTAACCCAAGGAAACTAGGCATGTGGTTTAAATTATTGGGTTGGGGTCAAGTTTTAATAACGTCAATTTTAGACTCACCCACTTCAATGCCATTAGAGGAGACTACAAGACCCAAGAAAATGAGTTTGTCTACACCAAAAGTGCACTTATCAAGATTAGTATAAAATTTCTCATTACTTTGAGTTTACAAGGCTTCTCTATCGTGTTTCACATGATCCTCAAGAGTTTCACTAAATACAAGGATATCAATGAACTAGACTACAACACTTTTTCCAAGAGCAAACCAAAAGACCCAATACCAAAAAACAAAAAACATAACTCGCCTCGCACAGTCACCAACCACCAACATCACACCCTCGACCGACCCAACAAGGCCCACCAGGAGGTACCTGGCATGACCCGACACGACGTACGCCAATAGCCGAACAACACACGTCGTAGCCAAATGTAATAACCGTTGCTCGGCCCTGCAACACCCTGGGAGAGAAACTTGGCATAACTGGACATAGAGTTCGCCAACTTCTGACCAAGGCAAAGCGGAAGGAAAGTAAGGATCCTCCTTCAACCCGGCAACGCCTCTTCAGAGGTACCTGACGTACGAAAGCAATGATTGTTGTCAAGGCAACGGCAATTGTGGTACGAACATGATCATTTTCAGACAGTCTCTGCACCAATGGTGCAACATGTCATCTTCAAGCTGGTTTCCAGTGTCAAAATAAGTTAAGTGGACGAACTTCACTCAATTATATATGTATGTTTGTTATAAGTGAAGTGTGAGGCGCATACTCAAATGATTAAACAAACTTTACTTAAATAGTCCTGCCATGTTTACTCAATTATGGGCATACTCTTAATGGCGCATACATAAGTTAAGTGAACCTTACTCAATTATGCGCGATTCAATAAACTTTACTCAGTTATGCGCATCTTGCAGCTTCAAGCCGGGTCATCTTCAACCTGGTCCAATGAACGTACATAATTATGCACAACAGTGTGGTCGGAACGGCAAGAACCACATCAACGAGGTGCGTTTATAGTGTGCACAATGACCCAGGGCCTTTCAACCGAACGAACTAGATGATCCACAAATCAAGGAAGAGCGCGATCAGTGAGCACATGCAACATAGACGCTACCCGTCCAGGCCGCAACATCCAAAGGTCAGACAGACATACAAAAATATGTCACATGTCAGGCCGTAATGTGCCAAGGCCAGGCAAACGACACAAAACCCGCCATCCGGCCAGACCGTACAAGTAAATTGCCAAGGAACACTGTGGGCAAATGATCATCGCCAAGTCAAATAAAAACACAATATGGGCATAATCATTTGCAGATAGTTGAGGATTTTTTTGTCAAATAGTTCACTTAACATCCGGTCTGCAGTTGGTCTCTGTGCCAATTAGCGCAATGGGTCATCTAGTTCAGATAATAATGGTAAGAATTTGTGTATATACGAGAGTTATGTGAAGATAAGAATGAGTACTTCGGTAACCAAGACTAGCTTCTAACATAATAATGGCAAGAATTGAAGGAAATATGCCCTAGAGGCAATAATAAAGTTATTATTTATTTCCTTACATCATGATAAATGTTTATTATTCATGCTAGAATTGTATTAACCGGAAACATAATACATGTGTCAATACATAGACCAACAGAGTGTCACTAGTATGCCTCTACTTGACTAGCTCGTTAATCAAAGATGGTTATGTTTCCTAACCATGAACAAGGAGTTGTTATTTGATTAACGAGGTCACATCATTAGTAGAATGATCTGATTGACATGACCCATTCCATTAGCATAGCACCCGATCGTTTAGTATGTTGCTATTGCTTTCTTCATAACTTATACATGTTCCTATAACTATGAGATTATGCAACTCCCGTTTACCGGAGGAACACTTTGGGTACTACCAAACGTCACAACGTAACTGGGTGATTATAAAGGAGTACTACAGGTGTCTCCAATGGTAGATGTTGGGTTGGCGTATTTCGAGATTAGGGTTTGTCACTCCGATTGTCGGAGAGGTATCTCTGGGCCCTCTCGGTAATGCACATCACATAAGCCTTGCAAGCACTGCAACTAATAAGTTAGTTGTGAGATGATGTATTACGGAACGAGTAAAGAGACTTGCCGGTAACGAGATTGAACTAGGTATTGGATACCGACGATCGAATCTCGGGCAAGTAACATACCGATGACAAAGGGAACAACGTATGTTGTTATGCGGTCTGACCGATAAAGATCTTCGTAGAATATGTAGGAGCCAATATGGGCATCCAGGTCCCGCTATTGGTTATTGACCGGAGACGTGTCTCGGTCATGTCTACATTGTTCTCGAACCCGTAGGGTCCGCACGCTTAAGGTTACGATGACAGTTATATTATGAGTTTATGCATTTTGATGTACCGAAGGTTGTTCGGAGTCCCGGATGTGATCACGGACATGACGAGGAGTCTCGAAATGGTCGAGACATAAAGATTGATATATTGGAAGCCTATATTTGGATATCGGAAGTGTTCCGGGTGAAATCGGGATTTTACAAGAATACCGAGAGGGTTACCGGAACCCCCCGGGAGCTATTTGGGCCATAGTGGGCCTTAGTGGAAAAGAGAAGGAGCTGCCCTAGATGGGCTGCGCCCCCCCCCCTTCCCCTAGTCCTATTAGGACTAGGAGAGGTGGCCGGCCCCCTCCTCCTCTTTTCCCCTCCGAGGAATCCTAGTTGGACTAGGATTGGAGGGGGAATCCTACTCCCAGAGGGAGTAGGACTCTCCTGCGCCTCCCCCCCTTGGCCGGCCAGCCTCCCCTCCTCTCCTCCTTTATATACGGAGGCAGGGGCACCTCTAAACACACAAGTTGACACAAGTTGATCCACGTGATCGATTCCTTAGCCGTGTGCGGTGCCCCCTGCCACCATATTCCTCGATAATACTGTAGCGGAGTTTAGGCGAAGCCCTGCTGCTGTAGTTCATCAAGATCGTCACCACGCCGTCGTGCTGACGAAACTCTTCCCCGACACTTTGCTGGATCGGAGTCCGGGGATCGTCATCGAGCTGAACGTGTGCTCGAACTCGGAGGTGCCGTAGTTTCGGTGCTTGATCGGTTGGATCGTGAAGACGTACGACTACTTCCTCTACGTCGTGTCATCGCTTCCGCAGTCGGTCTGCGTTGGGTACGTAGACAACACTCTCCTCTCGTTGCTATGCATCACATGATCCTGTGTGCGCGTAGGAAAATTTTTGAAATTACTACGAAACCTAACAAGAACATCCTAAAATACCTGAAAAGGACTAAGGATATGTTTCTCGTATATGGAGGTGACAAAGAGCTCACCGTAAAAGGTTACGTTGATGCAAGCTTTGACACTGATCCGGACGATTCTAAATCGCAAACCGGATACGTGTTTACATTAAACGGTGGAGCTGTCAGTTGGTGCAGTTCTAAACAAAGCGTTGTAGCGGGATCTACATGTGAAGCGGAATACATAGCTGCTTCGGAAGCAGCAAATGAAGGAGTCTGGATGAAGGAGTTCATATCCGATCTAGGTGTCATACCTAGTGCATCGGGTCCAATGAAAATCTTTTGTGACAATACTGGTGCAATTGCCTTGGCAAAGGAATCCAGATTTCACAAAAGGACCAAACACATCAAGAGACGCTTCAACTCCATCCGGGATCTAGTCCAGGTGGGAGACATAGAGATTTGCAAGATACATACAGATCTGAATGTTGCAGACCCGTTGACTAAGCCTCTTCCACGAGCAAAACATGATCAGCACCAAGGCTCCATGGGTGTTAGAATCATTACAGTGTAATCTAGATTATTGACTCTAGTGCAAGTGGGAGACTGAAGGAAATATGCCCTAGAGGCAATAATAAAGTTATTATTTATTTCCTTATAATCATGATAAATGTTTATTATTCATGCTAAAATTGTATTTACCGAAAACATAATACATGTGTGAATACATAGACAAACATAGTGTCACTAGTATGCCTCTACTTGACTAGCTCGTTAATCAAAGATGGTTATGTTTCCTAACCATGAACAAAGAGTTGTTATTTGATTAACGAGGTCACATCATTAGTAGAATGATCTGATTGACATGACCCATTCCATTAGCTTAGCACCCGATCGTTTAGTATGTTGCTATTGCTTTCTTCATGACTTATACATGTTCCTATAACTATGAGATTATGCAACTCCCGTTTACCGGAGGAACACTTTGGGTACTACCAAACGTCACAACGTAACTGGGTGATTATAAAGGAGTACTACAGGTGTCTCCAATGGTAGATGTTGGGTTGGCGTATTTCGAGATTAGGGTTTGTCACTCCGATTGGCGGAGAGGTATCTCTGGGCCCTCTCGGTAATGCACATCACATAAGCCTTGCAAGCACTGCAACTAATAAGTTAGTTGTGAGATGATGTATTACGGAACGAGTAAAGAGACTTGCCGGTAACGAGATTGAACTAGGTATTGGATACCGACGATCGAATCTCGGGCAAGTAACATACCGATGACAAAGGGAACAACGTATGTTGTTATGTGGTCTGACCGATAAAGATCTTCGTAGAATATGTAGGAGCCAATATGGGCATCCAGGTCCCGCTATTGGTTATTGACCGGAGACGTGTCTCGGTCATGTCTACATTGTTCTCGAACCGTAGGGTCCGCACGCTTAACGTTACGATGACAGTTATTATGAGTTTATGCATTTTGATGTACCGAAGGTTGTTCGGAGTCCCGGATGAGATCACGGACATGACGAGGAGTCTCGAAATGGTCGAGACGTAAAGATTGATATATTGGAAGCCTATGTTTGGACATCGGAAGTGTTCCGGGTGAAATCGGGATTTTACCGGAATACCGGGAGGGTTACCGGAACCCCCCGGGAGACTAATGGGCCTATTGGGCCTTAGTGGAAAAAAGAGAAAAAGGGAAAAGGCCCAAGCTGGCCGGCGCCCCCCTTCCCCAAGTCCTATTAGGAATAGGATAAGGGGCCGGCCCCCCTTCTCTCTCTTTTCCCCCCCGGGAGTCCTAATTGGATTAGGATTGGGGGGAGGAGTCCTACTCCCGGTGGGAGTAGGACTCCCCTGCGCCTCCCCTCCCTTGGCC
>NC_057809.1:620040965-620047417 GCF_018294505.1 Triticum aestivum
CCTAATTGGATTAGGATTGGGGGGAGGAGTCCTACTCCCACCGGGAGTAGGACTCCCCTGCGCCTCCCCTCCCTTGTCCGGCCGGCCCCCCTCCTCCAACCTTTATATACGGGGGCAGGGGGCACCCCAAGACACACAACTTGATCCTTGAGATCGTTCCTTAGCCGTGTGCGGTGCCCCCTGCCACCAAATTCCACCTCGATCGTACCGTTGTAGTGCTTAGGCGAAGCCCTGCGTCGGTAGCACATCAAGATCGTCATCACGCCGTCGTGCTGACGGAACTCTTCCTCGACGCTTTGCTGGATCGGAGCCCGAGGAACGTCATCGAGCTGAACGTGTGCTAAGAACTCGGAGGTGCTGGAGTAACGGTGCTTGGATCGGTCGGATCGGGAAGAAGACGTACGACTACTTCCTCTACGTTGTGTGATCGCTTCCGCAGTCGGTCTGCGTTGGTACGTAGACAACACTCTCCCCTCTCGTTGCTGTGCATCACCATGATCTTGCGTGTGCGTAGGAAATTTTTTGAAATTACTGCGTTCCCCAACAGTGGCATCCGAGCCTAGGTTTTATGGTTTGATGTTATATGCACGAGTAGAACACAAGTGAGTTGTGGGCGATACAAGTCATACTGCCTACCAGCATGTCATACTTTGGTTCGGCGGTATTGTTGGGTGAGACGATCCGGACCAACCTTACGCGTACTCTTACGCGAGACCGGTTCCCTCGACGTGCTTTGCACATAGATGGCTTGCGGAAGACTGTCTCTCCAACTTTATTTGAACCAAGTGTGACTACGCCCGGTCCTTGAGAAGGTTAAAACGGAGTCTATTTGACGAACTATCGTTGTGGTTTTGATGCGTAGGTGAGATGAGTTCTTGCTTAAGCCCGTAGCAGCCATGTAAAACTTGCAACAAACAAAGTAGAGGACGTCTAACTTGTTTTTGCAGGGTATGTTGTGATGTGATATGGTCAAGACATGATGCTGATTTTATTGTATGAGATGATCATGTTTTGTAACCGAGTTATCGGCAACTGGCAGGAGCCATATGGTTGTCGCTTTATTGTATGCAATGCAATCGCGATGTAATGCTTTACTTTATTACTAAGCGGTAGTGATAGTCGTGGAAGCATAAGATTGGCGAGACGACAACGTTGCTACGATGGAGATCAAGGTGGCGCGCCGGTGACGATGGTGATCATGACAGTGCTTCGGAGATGGAGATCACAAGCACAAGATGATGATGGCCATATCATATCACTTATATTGATTGCATGTGATGTTTATCCTTTTATGCATCTTATCTTGCTTTGATTGACGGTAGCATTATAAGATGATCTCTCACTAAATTATCAAGAAGTGTTCTCCCTGAGTATGCACCGTTGCCAAAGTTCGTCGTGCTCAGACACCACGTGATGATCGGGTGTGATAAGCTCTACGTCCATCTACAACGGGTGCAAGCCAGTTTTGCACACGCAGAATACTCAGGTTAAACTTGACGAGCCTAGCATATGCAGATATGGCCTCGGAACACAGAGACCGAAAGGTCTAGCGTGAATCATATAGTAGATATGATCAACATGACGATGTTCACCATTGAAAACTACTCCATCTCACGTGATGATCGGTTATGGTTTAGTTGATTTGGATCACGTGATCACTTAGAGGATTAGAGGGATGTCTATCTAAGTGGGAGTTCCTAAGTAATTTGATTAACTGAACTTAAACTTATCATGAACTTAGTACCTGATAGTATCTTGCTTGTTTATGTTGCTTGTAGATAGATGGCTCGTGCTATTGTTCCGTTGAATTTTAATGCGTTCCTTGAGAAAGCAAAGTTGAAAGATGATGGTAGCAATTACACGGACTGGGTCCGTAACCTGAGGATTATCCTCATTGCTGCACAGAAGAATTACGTCCTGGAAGCACCGCTGGGTGACAGGCCTGCTGCTGGAGCAACGCCAGATGTTATGAACGTCTGGCAGAGCAAAGCTGATGACTACTCGATAGTTCAGTGTGCCATGCTTTACGGCTTAGAATCGGGACTTCAACGATGTTTTGAACGTCATGGAGCATATGAGATGTTCCAGGAGTTGAAGTTAATATTTCAAGCAAATGCCCGAATTGAGAGATATGAAGTCTCCAATAAGTTCTATAGCTGTAAGATGGAGGAGAACAGTTCTGTCAGTGAGCATATACTCAAAATGTCTGGGGTATAATAATCACTTGATTCAGATGGGAGTTAATCTTCCAGATGATTGCGTCATTGACAGAATTCTCCAATCACTACCACCAAGCTACAAGAGCTTCGTGATGAACTATAATATGCAAGGGATGAACAAGACTATTCCCGAGCTCTTCGCAATGCTGAAAGCTGCGGAGGTAGAAATCAAGAAGGAGCATCAAGTGTTGATGGTTAGCAAAACCACTAGTTTCAAGAAAAAGGGCAAAGGGAAGAAGAAGGGAAACTTCAAGAAGAACAGCAAGCAAGTTGCTGCTCAGGAGAAGAAACCCAAGTCTGGACCTAAGCCTGAAACTGAGTGCTTCTACTGCAAGCAGACTGGTCACTGGAAGCGGAACTGCCCCAAGTATTTGGCGGATAAGAAGGATGGCAAAGTGAGCAAAGGTATATGTGATATACATGTTATTGATGTGTACCTTACTAGAGCTCGCAGTAGCACCTGGGTATTTGATACTGGTTCTGTTGCTAATATTTGCAACTCGAAACAGGGTCTACGGAATAAGCGGACACTAGCAAAGGACGAGGTGACGATGCGCGTGGGAAACGGTTCCAAAGTCGATGTGATCGCGGTCGGCACGCTACCTCTACATCTACCTTCGGGATTAATATTAGACCTAAATAATTGTTATTTGGTGCCAGCGTTAAGCATGAACATTATATCTGGATCTTGTTTAATGCGAGACGGTTATTCATTTAAATCAGAGAATAATGGTTGTTCTATTTATATGAATAATATCTTTTATGGTCATGCACCTTTGAAGAGTGGTCTATTCTTGTTGAATCTCGAAGATAGTGATACACATATTCATAATGTAGAAGCCAAAAGATGCAAAGTTAATAATGATAGTGCAACTTATTTGTGGCACTGCCGTTTAGGTCATATCGGTGTAAAGCGCATGAAGAAACTCCATACTGATGGACTTTTGGAACCACTTGATTATGAATCACTTGGTACTTGCGAACCGTGCCTCATAGGCAAGATGACTAAAACACCGTTCTCCGGTACTATGGAGGGAGCAACAGATTTGTTGGAAATCATACATACCGATGTATGTGGTCCGATGAATATTGAGGCTCGTGGCGGATATCGTTATTTTCTCACCTTCACAGATGATTTAAGCAGATATGGGTATATCTACTTAATGAAACATAAGTCTGAAACATTTGAAAGGTTCAAAGAATTTCAGAGTGAAGTTGAAAATCATCGTAACAAGAAAATAAAGTTTCTACGATCTGATCGTGGAGGAGAATATTTGAGTTACGAGTTTGGTATACATTTGAAAAATTGTGGAATAGTTTCGCAACTCACACCACCCGGAACACCACAGCGTAATGGTGTGTCCGAACGTCGTAATCGCACTTTACTAGATATGGTGCGATCCATGATGTCTCTTACTGATTTACCGCTATCATTTTGGGGTTATGCTTTAGAGACGGCCGCATTCACGTTAAATAGGGCACCATCAAAATCCGTTGAGACGACGCCTTATGAACTATGGTTTGGCAAGAAACCAAAGTTGTCGTTTCTTAAAGTTTGGGGCTGCGATGCTTATGTGAAAAAGCTTCAACCTGATAAGCTCGAACCCAAAGCGGAGAAATGTGTCTTCATAGGATACCCAAAGGAAACTGTTGGGTATACCTTCTATCACAGATCCGAAGGCAAGACATTCGTTGCTAAGAATGGATCATTTCTAGAGAAGTTGTTTCTCTCGAAAGAAGTGAGTGGGAGGAAAGTAGAACTTGACGAGGTAACTGTACCTGCTCCCTTATTGGAAAATAGTACATCACAGAAAACTGTTTCTGCGACACCTATGCCAATCAGTGAGGAAGCTAATGATGATGATCACGAAGCTTCAGATCAAGATACTACTGAACCACGTAGATCAACCAGAGTGAGATCCGCACCAGAGTGGTACGGTAATCCAGTTCTGGAAGTCATGATGCTAGATCATGATGAACCTACGAACTATGAAGAAGCGATGGTGAGCCCAGATTCCGCAAAGTGGCTTGAGGCCATGAAATCTGAGATGGGATCCATGTATGAGAACAAAGTATGGACTTTGGTTGACTTGCCCGATGATCGGCAAGCAATTGAGAATAAATGGATCTTCAAGAAAAAGACTGACGCTGACGGTAATGTTACTGTCTATAAAGCTCGACTTGTCGCAAAAGGTTTTCGACAAGTTCAAGGGGTTGACTACGATGAGACTTTCTCACCCGTAGCGATGCTTAAGTCCGTCAGAATTATGTTAGCAATTGCCGCATTTTATGATTATGAAATATGGCAGATGGATGTCAAAACTGCATTCCTGAATGGATTTCTGGAAGAAGAGTTGTATATGGTACAACCAGAAGGTTTTGTCGATCCAAAAGGAGCTAACAAAGTATGCAAACTCCAGCGATCCATTTATGGACTGGTGCAAGCATCTCGGAGTTGGAATAAACACTTTGATAGTGTGATCAAAGCATTTGGCTTTATACAGACTTTTGGAGAAGCCTGTATTTACAAGAAAGTGAGTGGGAGCTCTGTAGCATTTCTGATATTATATGTGGATGACATATTGCTAATTGGAAATGATATAGAATTTTTGGATAGCATAAAGGGATACTTGAATAAAAGTTTTTCGATGAAAGACCTCGGGGAAGCTGCTTACATATTAGGCATAAAGATCTATAGAGATAGATCAAGACGGTTAATTGGACTTTCACAAAGCACATACCTGGACAAGATTTTGAAGAAATTCAAAATGGATCAAGCAAAGAAAGGGTTCTTGCCTGTGTTACAAGGTATGAAATTGAGTAAGACTCAATGCCCGACCACTGCAGAAGATAGAGAGAAAATGAAAGATGTTCCCTATGCTTCAGCCATAGGCTCTATCATGTATGCAATGCTGTGTACCAGACCTGATGTGTGCCTTGCTATAAGTTTAGCAGGGAGGTACCAAAGTAATCCTGGAATGGATCACTGGACAGCGGTCAAGAACATCCTGAAATACCTGAAAAGGACTAAGGATATGTTTCTCGTATATGGAGGTGACAAAGAGCTCACCGTAAGAGGTTACGTTGATGCAAGCTTTGACACTGATCCGGACGATTCTAAATCGCAAACCGGATACGTGTTTACTTTAAACGGTGGAGCTGTCAGTTGGTGCAGTTATAAACAAAGCGTCGTAGCGGGATCTACATGTGAAGCGGAGTACATAGCTGCTTCGGAAGCAGCAAACGAAGGAGTCTGGATGAAGGAGTTCATATCCGATCTAGGTGTCATACCTAGTGCATCGGGTCCAATGAAAATCTTCTGTGACAATACTGGTGCAATTGCCTTGGCAAAGGAATCCAGATTTCACAAGAGGACCAAACACATCAAGAGACGCTTCAACTCCATCCGGGATTTAGTCCAGGTGGGAGACATAGAGATTTGCAAGATACATACGGATCTGAATGTTGCAGACCCGTTGACTAAGCCTCTTCCACGAGCAAAACATGATCAGCACCAAGGCTCCACGAGCAAAACATGATCAGCACCCGGGATTAGAATCATTACTAGTATGCCTCTACTTGACTAGCTCGTTAATAAAAGATGGTTATGTTTCCTAACCATGAACAAGGAGTTGTTATTTGATTAACGAGGTCACATCATTAGTAGAATGATCTGATTGACATGACCCATTCCATTAGCATAGCACCCGATCGTTTAGTATGTTGCTATTGCTTTCTTCATAACTTATACATGTTCCTATAACTATGAGATTATGCAACTCCCGTTTACCGGAGGAACACTTTGGGTACTACCAAACGTCACAACGTAACTGGGTGATTATAAAGGAGTACTACAGGTGTCTCCAATGGTAGATGTTGGGTTGGCGTATTTCGAGATTAGGGTTTGTCACTCCGATTGTCGGAGAGGTATCTCTGGGCCCTCTCGGTAATGCACATCACATAAGCCTTGCAAGCACTGCAACTAATAAGTTAGTTGTGAGATGATGTATTACGGAACGAGTAAAGAGACTTGCCGGTAACGAGATTGAACTAGGTATTGGATACCGACGATCGAATCTCGGGCAAGTAACATACCGATGACAAAGGGAACAACGTATGTTGTTATGCGGTCTGACCGATAAAGATCTTCGTAGAATATGTAGGAGCCAATATGGGCATCCAGGTCCCGCTATTGGTTATTGACCGGAGACGTGTCTCGGTCATGTCTACATT
>NC_057809.1:620047863-620120296 GCF_018294505.1 Triticum aestivum
GGTGGGAGTAGGACTCCCCTGCGCCTCCCCTCCCTTGGCCGGCCGGCCCCCCTCCTCCAACCTTTATATACGGGGGCAGGGGGCACCCCAAGACACACAACTTGATCCTTGAGATCGTTCCTTAGCCGTGTGCGGTGCCCCCTGCCACCAAATTCCACCTCGATCGTACCGTTGTAGTGCTTAGGCGAAGCCCTGCGTCGGTAGCACATCAAGATCGTCATCACGCCGTCGTGCTGACGGAACTCTTCCTCGACGCTTTGCTGGATCGGAGCCCGAGGAACGTCATCGAGCTGAACGTGTGCTAAGAACTCGGAGGTGCCGGAGTAACGGTGCTTGGATCGGTTGGATCGGGAAGAAGACGTACGACTACTTCCTCTACGTTGTGTGATCGCTTCCGCAGTCGGTCTGCGTTGGTACGTAGACAACACTCTCCCCTCTCGTTGCTGTGCATCACCATAATCTTGCGTGTGCGTAGGAAATTTTTTGAAATTACTGCGTTCCCCAACAAGAATTTGTGTACATACAAGAGTTATCTGAAGATAAGAATGACTACTTCGGTAACCAATAGTAGCTTCTAAGACAGCGTAATTAGTGAAGTGGATTGTTGTCCAATCATTCATAGTATGATTTCGGAATGATCGAGCTAGCCTGTGCAATCACCATGAAGACAACATGCATACCTTGATGAGGAATTACATCCACAAATCAACAACAAATTATAGATGATGTCTCCGATCTCTTGACGGGAGCATGGGGCAATGAGACCTTTTTCAACAAATAATTAGTCGACACGTAGATATCCCGACTTGGTCATACTCTGGTCCTCTTGATAGAAGAGTCTAAACTTTAACTAGAACTTGTTCATCCCTAAGCCACGATATATAGAAGTATGTATAGAATTGGTGGAAGGTGGTCGAGATCATGTATGATACCCACCAACGTACTTTACCAAGTACTCAATCCAACTCAAAATTTAACCGTGCAAGCTACTCAAACAGTTACAAATTAGTACAACCACAAGACACATATACCATGAGTTAGAAAGGAAGTTCTCTTTATTTGGTTGCCTTAGCTTTTCACTGACAGTAAAAGGAACTGTTTGAGTAGCTTGCACGGTTAAATTTTGAGTATATGATTTGGTTCCTTTTACTATCAGACGCCACAAGCCACATATATCATGAGTTGGAAAGCAAGTTCTCTTGAAGTTATTGGCTTAGGACATCCCAACATATGTCATTAGTTGCTTCCAGGGTCCTTTTCTGTCTGTGAAAAGCTAAGGCAACCAATGTCAAATTTCTGGTGGCGGCATCGAAGAGGGAAAGAAGAGGGTACATTGATCTCGAGGCCAGTTATCATGCTATGCTTGGTATTGGAGATCTGAGACCAGTTATCATGCTATGCTTGGAAAACAATGCTAGATGTTATTGACCAAACCAAATTCATTATGTGCCCGTGTATTGAAAGACCGATACTATGCCTATTGGGGGTTTTGGACAACACAAAGTCCAAGATCATCTACATACATGTGGTGCAACATCATGCATGTCAATACTACCTCCTTTCAGGTTTACAAGGTCCACTCATATTTTTAGATTTATTTTGACCATCAATTATTACAGACCAGTAATATAAGAGTTGTGTACCATAAAAATTACCCTATTGAAAACTCCTTTCAGATACAAATTCAATTGTATGTTTTATGTTAATATCTTGTTAGTCAAATTTATGGTTGAAGTTGGTCTCAAAATATGTGTGGGCCTTGTAAACCTAGAAGGAGGGAGTACTTCAGAAATGCCTTTCATAGAGAGTAGGTGATATGATGGTAACTACATAAACATCCTTAGGGATCACTGGATCCCAAATGATCATGTTTGATCATGTGCTTAAAAGCCCCAAATTTGCTTTTTTGCACAGCCCTCATTTCAACGTATTTCATCCTAAGAATTTACACACATGTATATTATGCCTCCATGTATATCAGTATTTTTTTATTTTTTTTTGAAATGTAAAAAATACGAATTTTGATGAATTTTAAAATTTTGCAAATGGAGGCCAGGGGCCGACCATCCTGGCTTCCACCAAGGGGGGAGTTGAGGTGCCCCCGCCACCCCCACCCGCACCAGAGCGAGTCGCGACTGCGTGGCCGGGTATGATGAAGGAGGCCTTGAATAGCTCCTCCATTGCCGAGGAACACCGCGCCCTGATGGGCGCGGTTTGGGCGCGGTTTTACAAAGTCTTCGGTCCATGGACAACGGACTGAAGGAGGCTTTCAACGGCCTTTTAACAGGCTTCAAGGTAAATCAAGTAATGCCCTTTTACTAACAAAATGTACTTCATATGGTCATGCAGCCTCGTATATAGTAGCCCCAAGCCCTGAGTGAGTTTGAAGAACTCGTGCGGGGGCTGAATAGTTTAGAGATATAGATGATAGCAAAAGTGAGCCGAAGTCCCCCGAGACTCTGGCTGGATTAGAGAAGCCTGGCAGAGGATCTAAAATCAACGGCCAAGCGTGCGGAGCATAGGTTGATGAAGGTTTTTGAAGAGTTGCCAGAGATGAGTAAGGTCGAGGGCGCTGAGCAAAAGATGAAAGCCTATCTTGACATGTACAAAAAGCCGCATTCGCCGCAAACAATCGCGGCTTTGAGTACTCTGGTGAAGTACTATGCAGGTAATGTTAGGATACGACCCTGAGATGATGTGGCAATTGCGACGCTCGATATGGATGAGATATATTGAGAATCAATTAGTCAGACCGGTTGCACTTGAGCCACGCCGATCCACTCTGGGCCTTGACGCTCTTGTGTCCGGCTCAGACGACGTGCCTTGAGATCGTGCGTGTCCTAGTCCCTACCCCCAAGCTCTAGTGTTCTTTTCTTTTTTGTGTTTGTTCTGCGATGTTCACTCGGTTTCTCCCAATTAACCGGGCTATGTTAGGTTTTTGGATCCGATTTTCCTTATAAACTCAATCATCTCTCTTCTTCTTAATGAAATACAGGAACCCCTGCACTTGCATGAGGTTCTTCAAAAAATTAGTCTTTTTGAGCATTTTTTTTTGCTCAGAGCATTAGGAATGTTTTATCTTCATGAAAATTTGCACGTACATGGAACATTCAACAACGTTTGTTGCCAGAAAAGCAGTCTTTTTAAAATCTTTTTCCTATGTTTTTTTTACTTTACTATTCATGAGGGTGCATTTGAGCTCAGGAGCAGAAAACATAAACATCCTTAGGGCATCTCCAGCCGTTGGCCCCCTAGGAGGGGCAAAAAATCGCCCCCTGAGGGCGAGCCGGCAATACAATCGGCGCTGGGGGCGGTTTTGCGCCCAGTCGTCGCCCCCAGCTCGCCCCCAGGCGCCGAAATTGGCCCACTTTGCAGCCCAATTTCGGCGAAAAAGGACCCATATGGGCGAGAATAGGCCCATATTCGGCGTGGTTTCGCCGTGTCTCGGCGTTCAATTATCAACACAATTATTTCTTATCACATATTTCATCACAGAAAAATCAAATACTTCAACAAAATAGTACAACAACAAATAGTTCAATACAAATTATATAGTTCAACAAATAAAAACTCTTATTTCATCACACGACGTCTCCCTTGAGCCTCCATAGGTGCTCAATCAGATCTTTCTGCAGTTGATGATGCACCTGTGGGTCTCGGATCTCCTGACGCATACTGAGATAGGCAGTCCAAGTTGCCGGTAGATGGTGATCAACTTCGGCTAGAGGACCCTGCATGTAGTATGGTTCAGTGTCAAACACTGGGTCTTCTTGCTCGCTCTCGATGATCATGTTGTGCAAGATGACACAGCAAGTCATGATCTCCCACATTTGATCTTTCGACCAGGTCTGAGCGGGGTACCGAACAACAGCGAATCGAGATTGGAGCACACCAAATGCCCGCTCGACATCCTTCCGGCAAGCCTCCTGAACTTTCGCAAACCAGGCGTTCTTGCCTCCCGGCACAGGGTTTGAGATCGTCTTCACAAATGTCGACCATCTTGGATAGATGCCATTTGCTAGGTAGTACCCCTTGTTGTATTGGTGCCCATTGATCTCGAAGTTCACCGGAGGAGAATGACCCTCAACGAGCTTGGCAAAAACAGGAGAGCATTGCAGCACGTTGATGTCATTGTGAGTTCCTGGCATACCAAAGAAGGAGTGCCAAATCCAGAGGTCCTGTGTGGCTACCGCCTCAAGCACCACACTGCAACCGCCTTTGGCGCCTTTGTACATCCCCTGCCAACCAAATGGGCAATTCTTCCATTTCCAATGCATGCAGTCGATGCTTCCAAGCATCCCAGGAAATCCTCTTGCTGCATTCTGGGCTAGGATCCGAGCAGTGTCTTCCGCATTGGGTGTTCTCAAGTATTGTGGCCCAAACACTGCCACCACTGCCCGACAGAACTTGTAGAAACACTCTATGCTGGTGGACTCGGCCATGCGCCCATAGTCGTCGAGTGAATCACTAGGAGCTCCATATGCAAGCATCCTCATTGCTCTCGTGCACTTCTGGATGGAGGTGAATCCAAGAGAGCCAGTGCAATCCATCTTGCACTTGAAGTAGTTGTCGAACTCCCGGATGGAATTCACAATCCTGAGGAAGAGCTTTCGGTGTTGGAAATATGCCCTAGAGGCAATAATAAATTGATCATTATTATATTTCCTTGTTCATGATAATCGTTTATTATCCATGCTATAATTGTATTGATAGGAAACTCAGATACATGTGTGGATACATAGACAACACCATGTCCCTAGTAAGCCTCTAGTTAACTAGCTCGTTGATCGATAGATGGTCAAGGTTTCCTGACCATGGACATTAGATGTCGTTGATAACGGGATCACATCATTAGGAGAATGATGTGATGGACAAGACCCAATCCTAAGCATATCACTAGATCGTGTAGTTCGTATGCTAAAGCTTTGCTAATGTCAAGTATCATTTCCTTAGACCATGAGATTGTGCAACTCCCGGATACCGTAGGAGTGCTTTGGGTGTGCCAAACGTCACAACGTAACTGGGTGGCTATAAAGGTACACTACGGGTATCTCCGAAAGTGTCTGTTGGGTTGGCACGAATCGAGACTGGGATTTGTCACTCCGTGTGACGGAGAGGTATCTCTGGGCCCACTCGGTAGGACATCATCATAATGTGCACAATGTGATCAAGGAGTTGATCACGGGATGATGTGTTACGGAACGAGTAAAGAGACTTGCCGGTAACGAGATTGAACAAGGTATCGGGATACCGACGATCGAATCTCGGGCAAGTATCGTACCGATAGACAAAGGGAATTGTATACGGGATTGATTAAGTCCTTGACATCGTGGTTCATCCGATGAGATCATCGTGGAACATGTGGGAGCCAACATGGGTATCCAGATCCCGCTGTTGGTTATTGACTGGAGAACGTCTCGGTCATGTCTGCATGTCTCCCGAACCCGTAGGGTCTACACACTTAAGGTTCGATGACGCTAGGGTTATAAAGGAAGTTTGTATGTGGTTACCGAATGTTGTTCGGAGTCCCGGATGAGATCCCGGACATCACGAGGAGTTCCGGAATGGTCCGAAGGTAAAGATTTATATATGGGAAGTCCTGTTTTGGTCACCGGAAAAGTTTCGGGGTTTATCGGTAACGTACCGGGACCACCGGGAGGGTCCCGGGGGTCCACCAAGTGGGGCCACCTGCCCCGGGGGGCCACATGGGCTGTAGGGAGTGCTCCTTGGCCTACATGGGCCAAGGGCACCAGCCCCACTAAGGCCCATGCGCCTAAGAGGTGGAGAGGGGGCAAACCCTAAGGGGATATGGGCCTTAGGGCCCATATTGGTGCGCCTCCCTCTCCCATCCCCTCTTGGCCGCCCCCTTGCTCCCCATCTAGGGCTGCCGCCCCCCTAGGGGTGGGAACCCTAGAGGGGGCGCAGCCCCTCCCCTTCCCTATATATATTGAGGCATTGGGCTGCCCACTACACGCGATTCAATCTCTCTTGGTGCAGCCCTGCGTCTCTTCTTCCTCCTCTTCTGTGGTGCTTGGCGAAGCCCTGCAGGATAGCCACGCTCCTCCACCACCACCACGCCGTTGTGCTGCTGTTGGATGAAGTCTTCCTCAACCTCTCCCTCTCTCCTTGCTGGATCAAGGCGTGGGAGACGTCACCGGGCTGTACGTGTGTTGAACGCGGAGGTGCCGTCCGTTCGGCACTTGGTCATCGGTGATTTGGATCACGACGAGTACGACTCCATCAACCCCGTTCACTTGAACGCTTCCGCTTAGCGATCTACAAGGGTATGTAGATGCACTCTCCTTCCCCTCGTTGCTAGTCTCTCCATAGATAGATCTTGGTGACACGTAGGAAAATTTTGAATTTCTGCTACGTTCCCCAACAGTGGTATCAGAGCTAGGTCTATTGCGTAGATTCTATGCACGAGTAGAACACAAAGTAGTTGTGGGCGTTGATTTTATTCAATATGCTTGCCGTTACTAGTCTTATCTTGATTCGGCGGCATCATGGGATGAAGCGGCCCGGACCGACCTTACACGTACTCTTACGTGAGACTGGTTCCACCGACTGACATGCACTAGTTGCATAAGGTGGCTAGCGGGTGTCTGTCTCTCCCACTTTAGTCGGATCGGATTCGATGAAAAGGGTCCTTATGAAGGGTAAATAGCAATTGGCATATCACGTTGTGGTCTTTGCGTAGGTAAGAAACGTTCTTGCTAGAAACCCATAGCAGCCACGTAAAACATGCAAACAACAATTAGAGGACGTCTAACTTGTTTTTGCAGGGTATGCTATGTGATGTGATATGGCCAAAGGATGTGATGAATGATATATGTGATGTATGAGATTGATCATGTTCTTGTAATAGGAATCACGACTTGCATGTCGATGAGTATGACAACCGGCAGGAGCCATAGGAGTTGTCTTTATTTATTTATGACCTGCGTGTCAACTTAAACGTCATGTAATTACTTTACTTTATTGCTAACCGTTAGCTGTAGTAGTAGAAGTAATAGATGACGTGACAACTTCATGGAGACACGATGATGGAGATCATGGTGTCATGCCAGTGACGATGATGATCATGGAGCCCCGAAGATGGAGATCAAAAGGAGCAAAGTGATATTGGCCATATCATGTCACTATTTGATTGCATGTGATGTTTATCATGTTTATACATCTTATTTGCTTAGAACGACGGTAGTAAATAAGATGATCCCTCATAAAAATTTCAAGAAGTGTTCTCCCCTAACTGTGCACCGTTGCTACAGTTCGTCGTTTCGAAGCACCACGTGATGATCGGGTGTGATAGATCCTTACGTTCACATACAACGGGTGTAAGACAGTTTTACACATGCAAAACACTTAGGGTTAACTTGACGAGCCTAGCATGTGTATAGACATGGCCTCGGAACACAGAAGACCGAAAGGTCGAGCATGAGTCGTATAGAAGATACGATCAACATGAAGATGTTCACCGACGTTGACTAGTCCGTCTCACGTGATGATCGGACATGGCCTAGTTGACTCGGATCATGTAATCACTTAGATGACTAGAGGGATGTCTATCTGAGTGGGAGTTCATAAGATGAACTTAATTATCCTGAACATAGTCAAAAGGATTTTACAAATTATGTTGTAGCTCGCGCTTTAGTTCTACTGTTTAGATATGTTCCTAGAGAAAAATTAGTTGAAAGTTGATAGTAGCAATTATGCGGACTAGGTCCGTAAACAGAGGATTGTCCTCATTGCTTCTTAGAAGGCTTATGTCCTTAATGCACCGCTCAGTGTGCTGAACCTCGAACATCGTCTGTAGATGTTGTGAACATCTGACATACACGTTTTGATAACTACATGATAGTTCAGTTAAACGGTTTAGAGTTGAGGCACCAAAGACAGTTTTGAAACGTCGCGAAACATATGAGATGTTTTGAGGGCTGAAATTGGGATTTCAGGCTCGTGCCCACGTCAAGAGGTATAAGACCTCCGACGATTTTCTTAGCCTGCAAACTAAGGGAGAAAAGCTCAATTGTTGAGCTTGTGCTCAGATTGTCTGAGTACAACAATCATTTGAATCGAGTGGGAGTTAATCTTCCAGATAAGATAGTGATGTTTCTCCGAAGTCATTACCACCAAGCTGCTAGAGCTTCGTGATGAACTATAATATATCAAGGACATATATGATGATCCTTGAGATATTTGCGATGTTTGACACCACGAAAGTAGAAATCGAGAAGGAGCATCAATTGTTGATGGTCAGTGAAACCACTAGTTTCAAGAAGGGCAAGGGCAAGAAGGGATACTTCATGAAACGGCAATTCAGCTGCTGCTCTAGTGAAGAAACCCAAGGTTGAACCCAAACCCGAGACTAAGTGCTTCTGTAATAAGGGGAACAGCCACTGGAGCAGAATAACCCTAAATACTTGGTAGATGAGAAGGCTGGCAAGGTCGATAGAAGTATATTGGATATACATTGTGTACTTTACTAGTACTCCTAGTAGCACCAGGGTATTAGATACCGGTTCGGTTGCTAAGTGTTAGTAACTCGAAATAAAAACTACGGAATAAACGGAGACTAGCTAAAGGTGAGCTGACGATATGTGTTGGAAGTATTTCCAATGTTGATATGATCAAACATCGCACGCTCCCTCTACCATCGGGATTCGTGTTTGCGTTGAGCATAGACATGATTGGATTATGTCTATCGCAATACGGTTATTCATTTAAGGAGAATAATGGTTACTCTGTTTATTTGAATAATACCTCCAATGGTCTTACACCTAAAATGAATGGTTTATTGAATCTCGATCGTAGTGATACACATGTTCATGCCAAAAGATAGTAATGATAGTACCACCTACTTGTGGCACGGCCACGTAAGTCGTATCGGTATAAAACGCATGAGGAAGCTCCATGTTGATGGATCTTTGGGCTCACTCATTTTTGAAAAGTTTGAGACATGCGAACCATGTCTATTGGTGTATATGCATGAAGAAACTCCATGCAAATGGACCGTTTGGACTCACTTGATTTTGAATCAGTTGAGACATGCAAATCATACCACATGGGCAAGATGACTGAAAGCCTCGTTTTCAGTAAAATGGAACTAGAAAGCAACTTGTTGGAAGTAATACATTTTGATGTGTGCAGTCCAATGAGTGCTGAGGCGTGTAGTGGATATCGTTATGTTCTTACTTCACAGATGATTTGAGTAGATGTTGAGTATATTTACTTGATGAATCACGAGTCTGAATTATTGAAAGGTTCAAGTAATTTCAAGGTGAAGTTGAAAGATCATCGTGACAAGAGGATAAAATATCTATGATATGATCATAGAGATGAATATCTGAATTACGAGTTTGGCACAGAATTAAGACATTGTGGAAATTGTTTCACAACTAATACAGCCTGGAACACCATACTGTGATGGTGTGTCCGAACATCATAACTGCACCCTATTGGATATGATGCATACCATGATGTCTCTTATCGAATTACCACGATAGTTTATGGGTTAGGCATTAGAGACAACCACATTCACTTTAAATAGGGCACCACGCAATTCCAATGAGATGACACCATATGAACTATGGTTTAGAGAAACCTAAGCTGTCATTTGTTAAAAGTGTGGGGCTGCGACGCTTATATGAAAAAGTTTCAGGCTGATAAGCTCGAACCCAAAGCAGATAAATGCATCTTCATAGGACACCCAAAACAGTTGGGTGTACCTCCTGTCTCAGATCCGAAAGTAATAAGGGATTGTTTCTAGAATCGGGTCCTTTTTCGAGGAAAAGTTTCTCTCGAAAGAATTGAGTGGGAGGATGGTGGAAACTTGATGAGGTTATTGAACCGTCTCTTCAACTAGTGTGTGGCAGGGCACAGGAAATTGTTCTTGTGGCACCTACACCAATTGAAGTGGAAGCTTATGAGATTGATCACGAGACTTCGGATCAAGTCACTCCCAAACCTCGTAGGATGACAAGGATGCGTACTACTTCTGAGTGGTACGTAATCCTGTCTTGGAAGTCATGTTGCGAGACAACAATGAACCTACGAGCTATGGAGAAGCGATGGTGGTCTGGATTCCGATAGATGGCTCGAGGCCATAAAATCCGAGAGAGGATCCATGTATGGAAACAAAGTGTAGACTATGACAGAACAGCTCGATGGTCGTGAGGCTGTTGAGTATAGATGGATTTTGAAAGGAAGACGGACAATGATGGTAAATGTCACCATTAAGAAAGCTCGACTTGTCGTTAAGATGTTTTCGACAAGTTCAAGGAGTTGACTACGATGAGACTTTCTCACCTGTAGCGATGCTGAAAAGTCTGTTGGAATTATATTAGCAGTTACTGCACTATTTATGAAATCTTGCAGATAGGATGTCAAAACATTGTTTCCTCGACGATTTATGAGGAAAGGTTGTATGTGATACAACCGGAAGGTTTTGTCAACCCTGAAATATGCTAATAAGTATGCAAAGCTCCAGCAATCCTTCTAAGGACTGGAGTAAGCATCTCGGAGTTGGAATGTATGCTTTGATGAGATGATCAAAGATTTTGGTGTATACAAAGTTTATGAGAAACTTGTATTTCCAAAGAAGTGAGTGGGAGCACTATAGAATTTCTGATGAGTATATGTTGATGACATATTGTTGATCAGAAATGACGTAGAATTTCTGGAAAGCATATAGGGTTATTTGGAAAGTGTTTTTCAATGGAAAGCCTGGATTAAGCTACTTGAACATTGAACATCAAGATCTATAAGGATAGATCAAAATGCTTAATGGTACTTTCAAATGAGCACATACCTTGACGTGATCTTGAAGGTGTTCAAGATGGATCAGTCAAAGAAGGAGTTCTTGCCTGAGTTGTAAGGTATGAAGTTAAGACTTAAAGCTCGACCACGGCAGAATAGAGAGAAAGGACGAAGGTCGTCCCCTATGCTTAAGACGTAGGCTCTTCAGTATGCTATGCTGTGTACCGCACCTGAAGTGTGCCTTGCCATGAGTCAGTCAAGGGGTACAAGAGTGATCCAAGAATGGATCACAGGACAGCGGTCAAAGTTATCCTTAGTAACCAGTGGACTAAGGAATTTTTCTCGATTATGGAGGTGGTAAAAGAGTTCGTCGTAAAGGGTTACGTCGATGCAAGCTTAACACCTATCCGGATAGCTCTGAGTAAAGATACCAGATACGTATAATGGAGCAACAATTTAGAATAGCTCCAAGTAGAACAGTTATTTGGAATAGCTCCGAATAGAACGTGGTAGCTACATCTAGGAGATGACATAGAGATTTGTAAAGCACACACGGATCTGAAAGGTTCAGACCCGTTGACTAAAACCTCTCTCACAAGCAACATGATCAAACCTAGAACTCATTGAGTGTTAATCACATAGTGATGTGAACTAGACTACTGACTCTAGTAAACTCTTGGGTGTTAGTCACATGGCGATGTGATCTGTGAGTGTTAATCACATGGCGATGTGAACTAGATTATTGACTCTAGTGCAAGTGGGAGACTGTTGGAAATATGCCCTAGAGGCAATAATAAATTGAGCATTATTATATTTCCTTGTTCATGATAATCGTTTATTATCCATGCTATAATTGTATTGATAGGAAACTCAGATACATGTGTGGATACATAGACAACACCATGTCCCTAGTAAGCCTCTAGTTAACTAGCTCGTTGATCGATAGATGGTCACGGTTTCCTGACCATGGACATTAGATGTCGTTGATAACGGGATCACATCATTAGGAGAATGATGTGATGGACAAGACCCAATCCTAAGCATATCACTAGATCGTGTAGTTCGTATGCTAAAGCTTTCCTAATGTCAAGTATCATCTCCTTAGACCATGAGATTGTGCAACTCCCAGATACCGTAGGAGTGCTTTGGGTGTGCCAAACGTCACAACGTAACTGGGTGGCTATAAAGGTACACTACGGGTATCTCCGAAAGTGTCTGTTGGGTTGGCACGAATCGAGACTGGGATTTGTCACTCCGTGTGACGGAGAGGTATCTCTGGGCCCACTCGGTAGGACATCATCATAATGTGCACAATGTGATCAAGGAGTTGATCACGGGATGATGTGTTACGGAACGAGTAAAGAGACTTGCCGGTAACGAGATTGAACAAGGTATCGGGATACCGACGATCGAATCTCGGGCAAGTATCGTACCGATAGACAAAGGGAATTGTATACGGGATTGATTAAGTCCTTGACATCGTGGTTCATCCGATGAGATCATCGTGGAACATGTGGGAGCCAACATGGGTATCCAGATCCCGCTGTTGGTTATTGACTGGAGAACGTCTCGGTCATGTCTGCATGTCTCCCGAACCCGTAGGGTCTACACACTTAAGGTTCGATGACGCTAGGGTTATAAAGGAAGTTTGTATGTGGTTACCGAATGTTGTTCGGAGTCCCGGATGAGATCCCGGACGTCACGAGGAGTTCCGGAATGGTCCGGAGGTAAAGATTTATATATGGGAAGTCCTGTTTTGGTCACCGGAAAAGTTTCGGGGTTTATCGGTAACGTACCGGGACCACCGGAAGGGTCCCGGGGGTCCACCAAGTGGGGCCACCTGCCCCGGGGGGCACATGGGCTGTAGGGAGTGCTCCTTGGCCTACATGGGCCAAGGGCACCAGCCCCACTAAGGCCCATGCGCCTAAGAGGTGGAGAGGGGGCAAACCCTAAGGGGATATGGGCCTTAGGGCCCATATTGGTGCGCCTCCCTCTCCCATCCCCTCTTGGCCGCCCCCTTGCTCCCCATCTAGGGCTGCCGCCCCCCTAGGGGTGGGAACGCTAGAGGGGGCGTAGCCCCTCCCCTTCCCTATATATATTGAGGCATTGGGCTGCCCACTACACGCGATTCAATCTCTCTTGGTGCAGCCATGCGTCTCTTCTTCCTCCTCTTCTGTGGTGCTTGGCGAAGCCCTGCAGGATAGCCATGCTCCTCCACCACCACCACGCCGTTGTGCTGCTGTTGGATGAAGTCTTCCTCAACCTCTCCCTCTCTCCTTGCTGGATCAAGGCGTGGGAGACGTCACCGGGCTGTACGTGTGTTGAACGCGGAGGTGCCGTCCGTTCGGCACTTGGTCATCGGTGATTTGGATTACGACGAGTACGACTCCATCAACCCCGTTCACTTGAACGCTTCCGCTTAGCGATCTACAAGGGTATGTAGATGCACTCTCCTTCCCCTCGTTGCTAGTCTCTCCATAGATAGATCTTGGTGACACGTAGGAAAATTTTGAATTTCTGCTACGTTCCCCAACATTCGGCTCATCCGATAACGGGGCCGAAATGTTCTCTCGCCATGAAGTGGAGCATCGGCGAAGTAGTCGGAGTAGAGCATGCAGTAGCCTTGGAGACGATGCTGGTTCTTTGCTTTCATCTGCCCCGACGCCGAGCCACCTCGCCAGCAGCTGGGCGAGGGCGGCGAGCACCATGAGATGCTCTTCTTCCTGGACGTCGGCCGCGGCTTCCTCCTCCAGCAGCGCGGCGAGCTCTTCCTCCTCATCTGAGTCCATCGCCGAGGCAGGCAAAACGCCGAACACCTTGCGCTTGGTGGGCGTGTACCCGCCGTTAAACCGCGCCTCCGCGGCCGGAAACGCCCAGCTGCTGTGGGAGGGGCTGCCGCGGTGAAGCGTTGCTATTTTCCGGCGGGAAATGGCTATCTAGCGGAGTAGGGCGGCGGCCGTCGCCGGGATATAGCTAGTGGTGGCCGAGGGCGCGGGGGGTGCGAGGCGAGTTGGGGGAAGAAAACCTTGACTTTTCCTCTGTCGGTGTGGGTCAGGCGTGCTTTTCCCTAGCGCCGGAGCCCCCAACTGTTCCCCAGCACGCCGGGTTCGGCCTGTGACCGCCGGGCGAAATAAAGGTTCGACTGGGCCGTTTTTTCGGCGCCAGCGCCGAAAAAGTGGCCTGGGGGGCCCTGTTGGGGACGCGGCTGGAGATGCACTTAGGGATCAATGGTTCCCTGGCACATTATCGACTTGCCCTCCCCTACATGTTAACCAACTCTGTTATGCTTGAAGATGAGCATAGCTTGAGTGAAAATGCAATATTTTCTTTTCTGAAGATATAAAATAGAAGACAAACTGGGTGCCAACATTTTCCATCTTAGCTCACTCCAGAACCAGTGTATACACTGTCAACCAGCATGTGATTTGGTAAGAACCTACAAATTTTTGGAGCAACCAAAGCTTTTCGGCTGCAGGTTCTGCACCAAAACAAGATTCTATCAACTACGGAGAAGGCTTGGAAGAAACTATGGGCGATCCAGTGCCGAAACAAGATGAAGATTGTTCTCTGGAGAAAAAACACACAATTGCCTACCTACAGGATCCCAACTCCCACAAGATATGGCCGCTATTTATGCGACCCCAGGGAAAATATTGAGCAGTGTTTCCTGCAATGCCAACATGTGAAATATAAATCTGGAAGGAATTTAAGAAGGAATATGGAATCTGCCTAAAGCTCAATAATTTCACTCATACTGAACTGAAGATATGGTTGCTGGAATATGCCACAAGATATGGTTGCTGGACTGGACAACTGAAGTTTGGGCTGTCCGTTCCATGTCTGCGGCAGTTGCTATGTGCCATGTATGGGAGAACAGAGAATGTTCTCGCAATGCCAAGGCGCTGCCTCATCCTCTTCGTGTGGTCAGGGAAAATCAAGGCTTATATTGATTTCATTACTCTACATAATGTCAGCTCGACAGGCTCCAACAACAGATGTGAGACACCAGACGCCAATTCAGAAATGGTCTCCGCCGCCCGATGGCCTGTTACGATCGACATCGATGATCAGGATGAGCAGGCTGTGGCGTTGTGGTGTGCGATCATCAGGGGGTGTTACTGGCAGCAAATCGATGTTTGTTTGATCATATCCAAAGCCCAGAAATGGCTGAAGCTCACGCTGTCCGGCAGGCCCTCATCTTTGCCAACAAAGCAGAATTTCAGACGTTGCGGATAGCCTTCAACCGCCTGAGGCTGATAATCAAGGTGCAAAAATATAAGTGCCATTGCCCAGGATATCAAGCCTGCCGCTACAGAGTATTTATCTTGTAATTTCATCCATGTTAATCTGCAGAACATGGTGTTGAGTCCTGTTGGCTTAATGTGTCGTCACCTGAGGAGATCAGAACCATTATATGTACTCCCTCTGTAAATAAATATAAGATGTTTTAGATCCCTAAAGTAGTGATCTAAAACGTCTTATATTAAAACATCTTATATTTATTTACAGAGGGAGTAATGAACAGGTTATAGATGAATTTAAATGCGGTGCCCATTTTCTCAAACAAAAATGTTGCAATTAAAAGGCGGTTGGATGAACATAGTTGCTGCGCTAGGAGTCATATTCAGAATAAATTGAGATTTATATCAGCCACCAGAAATTATACTGAATGAAAGAAAGGCAGACAAAGAGGACAGTAGCTACAAGTTTATATGGCATTTGGCATTTCACCAAGCAGTACAACATGTAGTATAACTATCAACTCTGGCAAATTTGTCACAGTTTCTATCATTACTGACATATAAAAATGGGGAGTACAGAACAGGAACGATTCGGTACAAATACCCGGTAACTCATATACTATAAAGCAAGCACATTTGTATGAAAATCGAATGAAAGGTGGGAATCTACCAAGAGAGAGAGACCGCCTCCTCTCGCTGTCTGTCTGTCTGTCCGGAGAGTAAAAATTTCAACATACAAAATCTCACAACAAGCATATATATAGCTAGGACACGCATCTGATGACTATATATATATGTAAGCTAATGAGGTAACAACCTCACCTCACTAATCAATCGGCCTTCACGGAAGCAGAGGTTTCAGCCGCTGAGCTCGAGGAACACAACATCTTGCTGTCGGAGGAGCAGTGCGACGACGCCGCCGGTTTGAACTTCTTGAACTTCCACACGGACGTGATCTTGGTCGGCGCGGGATCATCACCACCACCAGGTGCTGCTGCCCTTGCGTCGTCTGCGAAACCAGGTTGCTTTTCTGCGTCATTGGACTTGAGCTCATTGCAGTATCCTCCCACAGGAGGGTCTCTGGATTGCTCTGTTTCTTGATTATGCTCTTCTCTCTGTTCACCGTTAGAATGGTGGTTCAAAAACAGCTGCTTCCTCTTGATCTTCACTTTCCGACCAGCGCTTAGGTTTCCAATCCCATCTCCATTATTAACAATGTGCCTGCTGCCCTTTGCAGTGTTCCAAGGATACTGTTCACCGTCGTCGTCCGGAGCCCTAGTCTTGGAGGAGTGAATAGCTCTCTCGCCGGATTTCCCTACAGAGCTTCCTCCGTTAACGAAACTAACCTCAGTTGGCGTGTGCGTCAAGGAACCATTGCAAGCATCACCCCCACCCCCATCACTATGGAACCCCCCATCTTTCCCATCGGCGATACTGTGGGGTCTCTTGGGTCCGGTGAAGGAAATCCGGGGCGAGCTGTTCATCACGCGGTGCAGCTTGCGAGCGACCTCCTCGTCGCTCTCCCTGCGCCGACGATGTGGCCTGGGAGTGACATCACCACCAACAGCCTCCTCTGCCCCCTCGATCGCCCGGCCATTGGCCGATGGCGGCCTGTACAGGAGCTTGACCTGCACATGTTTCTTCTTGGATTTCGGTTTGAGCAGCTGGATCCCATTTCTGGACGCGCCAGCGATGCAGAGGGAGTCGAGGAACTCCATGGCAGCCCTGGCCGCAGCCCTAGCCCTGGCGGCCACGGCCGCCTTGTCGACGGCAGCCGCCCGGGCGGCGGCGGCGGCGGCGGCGGCAGCGTCGGCCGCGCGCTGGGCGGCCTGGATGATCTCCTGCTGCGTGCTGGCCGGCGGCATGGCGCGGAGGCGGGCCGCGAGGCCGTCGGGGAGGAGCAGGGGCGGCACGGGCGCGGGCTCGGGCTCGGCGGCGTCGCAGGGGGAGGCCGCGGCCGCCGTCCGGAGCCCCGCCAGCAGCCGCTTCCGCGGCGGCAGGTGCGTGTTCAGATCCGACGGCTCCATTGCTAGATCATGCGCGATTCCGCGGCTCCGGGAGCGGATCTGCGCAGAAATTCGCAGCGAGATTCACTGCCAGGTAGAAGCCAATCGCCGCCGGCGCTGGACGGATGGATGAGGAAGAAACGACCTAGGCAAGCTAGCTGCTCATACCTCAATCAATCAGTCAGAGGGGGCGGACGGCCGGACGGCCGGCCAGCCAAAGACTCGAACTTTCCGGCGGGGGCGGGGCGGAGACAGCGGCGCGCGATGCCCCGGCGAGGACGGAGGGGGCAGCGGCGACGGCGGCGGCCCCGAGGGGGCGGGGGGCGGGCGGTGGTGGAGGTGGAAGGGGACTATCGCATCGCCAATGGGGCGGGTGGTTTTCAGAGGTCTCCCCGTCTCTCTCTCCCTCTCTGCCTCTCTGCCTCTCTCCAGTTTATTAAGCCTGTCTTTTCTCAACAAGCAACAAGGCAAGAGTACGTGATTAACGCCATTACACCCAGTAAGTACAAACAGTGGTAGTCGTGGGAAAAAATGTTTAGCAAGTTTCCAAATTTTTTCTCTTCTTTTTCGTAAAAAATCTGATTTATTCATCAAACATCATGTTAGTATGAAAAACACGAAAAGTAATAGAAATTGCATCCATGTCCGTAGACCACCTAACGACGACTACAAACACTGGAGCGTGCTGAATGCACGCCACCGTCAACGCCCCTTCCTTATCTAAACCGGGCATACCTTGTTGTAACAGACAGTCAGGAAGTCGTCGTGCTAAGGCCCCAACGAACGAGCGCACCGGAACAACAATCGTCACTGATGAAGAGAAGCGTAGATTGAAAGGATCCAACCTGTAAACACATAACCGTAGACGAATCATGATCCGGTCCAAGTAGATCCACTGAAGAAAAACATCGGCGAGATCCGCTGAAGACACACTTCCACACGCTCTCTGACGACATGAGACACACCGCCTGGACGGGGGTTAGATGGGAAGCACCTCATTCCATCTTTAGAGAGTCGCTGCCACCTCACCTTACTAAGCAAAATACAAATCCTAAACAGACTCAAAAAAATCACCTAAATATGAAGCATGAGCCCTCCCACCGTCAAGGGTTGGGATCCACTGTGCCTCCATGTTCCTAAGGCCACACAAGACGAGGCACATCGACGGCGATGGCAATGGCGACGGCAGGCAGGGAAACCCTAAATGATTAGGACCTTTCCTTCTATTCGATGCCTACTTAATCTTAATCTTCATCTCCATCTCCACTAATATAAAAAGCACCCTCTATGGAGATCCAATCCATCTCAACCAGCACTCATCAATCCAACGATCCATGTTGTACGATATCTTAATGTCGGAAATATGCCCTAGAGACAATAATAAAATGGTTATTATTATATTTCCTTGTTCATGATAATTGTCTATTGTTTATGCTATAATTGTATTAATTGAAAACCGTAATACATGTGTGAATACATAGACCACAACATGCCCCTAGTGAGCCTCTAGTTGATTAGCTCGTTGATCAATAGATGGTTGTGGTTTCCTGACCATGGACATTGGATGTCGTTGATAACAGGATCACATCATTAGGAGAATGATGTGATGGACAAGACCCAATCCTAAGCATAGCACAAGATCGCGTAGTTCGTTTGCTAGAGCTTTTCTAATGTCAAGTATCATTTCCTTAGACCATGAGATTGTGCAACTCCCGGATACCGTAGGAATGCTTTGGGTGTATCAAACGTCACAACGTAACTGGGTGGTTATAAAGGTGCACTACAGGTATCTCCGAAAGTGTTTGTTGGGTTGGCACGAATCGAGACTGGGATTTGTCACTCCGTATGATGGAGAGGTATCTCTGGGCCCACTCGGTAATGCATCATCATAATGAGCTCAATGTGACTAAGGAGTTAGCCACGAGATCATGCATTACGAAACGAGTAAAGAGACTTGCGGGTAACGATATTGAACAAGGTATAGGGATACCAACGATCGAATCTCGGGAAAGTAACATACCGATGGACAAAGAGAATTGTATACAGGATTGATTGAATCCCCGACATCGTGGTTCATCCAATGAGATTATTATGGAACATGTGGGAGCTAATATGGGTATCCAGATCCCGCTATTGGTCATTGGACGGAGAGGCATCTCGGTCATGTCTGCATGGTTCCCGAACCCGTAGGGTCTACACACTTAAGGTTCGGTGACGCTAGAGTTGTAATGGGAATTGTATGTGGTTATCGAAAGTTGTTTGGAGTCTCGGATGAGATCTCGGACGTCACAAGGAGTTCCGGAATGGTCCGAAGGTAAAGATTTATATATGGGAAGTCCTATTTTGGCCACCGGAAAATGATCGGGATTTTTCGGTATTGTACTGGGAAGGTTCTACTCCCTCCATTTTTGTATACAAGGCCACTACCAAAATTACAATTTGCAGTTATACAAGGCCACTAACACTAATTGAGGTAAAGTTGATGAGGTTTTCCTCGTATTAGCAACCGAGGACATTAATACCCTATGCATGCATGTGGCAGTGAGAAGGTTAGTTTGCATGCATCACATTAATCAACCAACAAGGAGTGAGAGTTGTCTTGTTGTGTGTTGGAGAGAAAAATATACATTAATTAACACTTCAAGCGAGGAGAAATGACTAGTTTGCAACATTGCCTTAAGTAGCCATTAATTTCTACCTTGATACCTGTAATATGAGTTTGTGTCCTTGTATACAAAAATGGATGGAGTAGAAGATTCCGGAGTGGGGCCCACCTGTATGGGGGACCCACATGAACGTGGGTAGTGGGGGCAAGGCCCCACACCCCTGGTCAAGGTGCACCAAGATCCCCCCTTAGAAGGAATAAGATCATATCCTGAAGGGATAAGATCAAGATCCCTAAAAAAGGGGGATAACAATCGATGGGGAAGGGAAATGATGGATTTCTTTCCTCCCACCATTGCCAACGCCCAATGGACTTGGAGGGTAAGAAACCAGCCCCCTCCACCCCTATATATAGTGGGGAGGTGCATGGGAGATACACCCTTGCCCCTGGCGCAGCCCTCCCCCTCCAACTCCTCCTCCTCCTCCGTTGAGCGTAGCGAAGCTCTGCCGGAGAACCTTGAGCTCCACCACCACGCCGTCGTGCTGCCGGAGCTCTCCCTCAACTTCTCCTCTCCCCTTGCTGGATCAAGAAGGAGGAGACGTCCCCGGGATGTACGTGTGCTGAACGCGGAGGCGCCGTCCATTCGGCGCTTGGATCGGATCTTCCGCAATTTGAATTGCCGCGAGTACAACTCCATCAACCGCGTTCTTGTAATGCTTCCGCTTAGCGATCTTCAAGGGTATGAAGATGCACTCCCTCTCTCTCATTGCTAGCTTCTCCTAGATTGATCTTGGTGACACATAGGGAATTTTGGAATTATTACTAAGTTTTCCAACAGTGGTATCCGTGCTAGGTCTATGCGTATATTCTATGCACGAGTAGAACACAAAGTAGTTCTGGGCGATGATTTGGTCAATTTGCTTACCGTTGCTAGTCTTATCCTGATTCGGCGGCATTGTGGGATGAAGCGGCCCGGACTAACCTTACACGTACGCTTACGTGAGACAGGTTCCACCGACTGACATGCACTTGATGCATAAGGTGGCTAGCGGGTGTCTATCTCTCCCACTTTAGTCGGATCGGATTCGATGAAGAGGGTCCTTATGAAGGGTAAATAGCAATTGGCATATCACCATTGTGGCTTTTGCGTGGGTAAGAAACGTTCTTTCTATAAACCCATAGCAGCCACGTAAAACATGCAACAACAATTAGAGGACGTCTAACTTGTTTTCGCAGGGTATCCTATGTGATGTGATATGGCCAAAATGATGTGATGAATTATATATGTGATGTGTGAGATTGATCATTTTCTTGTAATAGGAACCACGACTTGCATGTCGATGAGTATGACAACCGGCAGGAGCCATAGGAGTTGTCTTAATTTATTGTATGACCTGCGAGTCAATATAAACACCATGTAATTACTTTACTTTTTGCTAACCGTTAGCCATAGTAGTAGAAGTAATAGTTGGCGGGACAACTTCATGAAGACGCGATGATGGAGATCATGGTGTCATGCCGGTGACTATGGTGATCATTCCGCGCCTCGAATATGGAGATCAAAGGCGCAAGATGATATTGGCCATATCATGTCACTTTATGATTTGCATGTGATGTTTATCTTGTTTACATCTTATTTGCTTAGAACGACGGTAGCATAAATATGATGATCCCTCACTAAAATTTGAAGAAATGTGTCCCCCCCTAAGTGTGCACCGTTGTGAAGGTTTGTTGTTTTGAAGCACCATGTGATGATCAGGTGTGATAGATTCTAACGTTCGAATACAACGGGTGCAAGCTAGATTTACACATGTGAAACACTTAGGTTGACTTGACAAGCCTAGCATGTACAGACTATTGGAAATATGCCCTAGAGGCAATAATAAAAGCATTATTATTATATTTCCTTGTTCATGATAATTGTCTTTTATTCATGCTATAATTGTGTTATCCTGAAATCGTAATACATGCGTAAATAAATAGACACCAACATGTCCCTAGTAAGCCTCTAGTTGACTAGCTCGTTGATCAACAGATAGTCATGGTTTCCTGACTATGGACATTGGATGTCGTTGATAATGAGATCACATCATCAGGAGAATGATGTGATGGACAAGACCCAATCCTAAACATAGCACAAGATCGTATAGTTGTTTGCTAGAGTTTTTCCAATGTCAAGTACCCTTTCCTTAGACCATGAGATCGTGTAACTCCTGGATACCGTAGGAGTACTTTGGGTGTACCAAACGTCACAACGTAACTGGGTGACTATAAAGGTATACTACGGGTATCTCCGAAAGTGTCTGTTGGGTTGACACGGATCAAGACTGGGATTTGTCACTCCGTATGACGGAGAGGTATCACTGGGCCCACTCGGTAATGCATCATCATAATGAGCTCAAAGTGACCAAGTGTCTGGTCACGGGATCATGCATTACGGTACGAGTAAAGTGACTTGCCGGTAACGAGATTGAACGAGGTATTGGGATACCGACGATCGAATCTCGGGCAAGTAACATACCGATTGACGAAGGGAATTGTATACGGGTGAAAGATCGTGGATGTCGCCTAGAGGGGGGGGGGGTGAATAGGCGTTTTAAAATAATTACGGTTTAGGCTTGAACAAATGCGGAATAAACCTAGCGGTTAATTTGTCAAGCACAAAACCTACAACAACTAGGCTCACCTATGTGCACCAACAACTTATGCTAAGCAAGATAGACTACTAGGTGATAGCAAGATATATGATAAGAAACAATATGGCTATCACAAAGTAAAGTGCATAAGTAAAGAGCTCGGGTAAGAGATAACCGAGGCACGCGGAGACGACGATGTATCCCGAAGTTCACACCCTTGCGGATGCTAATCTCCGTTTGGAGCGATGTGGAGGCACAATGCTCCCCAAGAAGCCACTAGGGCCACCGTAATCTCCTCACGCCCTCGCACAATGCAAGGTGCCGTGATTCCACTAAGGGACCTTTGAGGGCGGTCACCGAACCCGTACAAATGGCAACCCTTGGGGGCGGTCACCGAACCCGTACACTTTGGCAACCCTTGGGGGCGGTCACCGGTACCCGTCAAATTGCTCGAGGCGATCTCCACAACCTAATTGGAGACCCCGACGCTTGCCCAGAGCTTTACACCACAATGATTGAGCTCCGAACACCACCAACCGTCTAGGGCGCCAAGGCACCCAAGAGGAACAAGCTCTAGGGTGCCCAAACACCCAAGAGTAATAAGCTTCTCAAACTTCACTTCCACGTATCACCGTGGAGAACTCAAACCGATGCACCAAATGCAATGGCAAGGGCACACAGAGTGCCCAAGTCCTTCTCTCTCAAATCCCACCGAAGCAACTAATGCTAGGGAGGAAAATGAGAGGAAGAACAAGAAGGAGAACACCAAGAACTCCAAGATCTAGATCCAAGGGGTTCCCCTCACCTAGAGGAGAAAGTGATTGGTGGAAACGTGGATCTAGATCTCCTCTCTCTTTTCCCTCAAAAACTAGCAAGAATCCATGGAGGGATTGAGAGTTAGCAAGCTCTAAGAAGGTCAACAATGGGGGAAGAACATGAGCTAAAAGGATAAGATTCAATGGGGAAGAAGACCCCCTTTTATAGGTGGGGAAAAATCCAACCGTTATGCACACAGCCCGCACAGAGCGGTACTACCGCTAGGGCGGAAGTACCCCTTTGAAAAACAACAGCGAGGAGGCAAAAGGCCAGTAGAACCGCCGGAGCGGTACTACCACTCGTCCTCACGGTACTACCGCTCGACATCATGGTACTACCGCAAATGGTAGCGGTACTACTGCTTGCGAGCGGTACTAAAAGAAATACTTCCGTGCCTACTTCCGCTGAGCAAAACACGAGATTTTGGTCCGGAGCGGTACTACCGCTTAGGAGCCGCGGTAGTACTGCTCCGGAGCGGTACTACCGCTCAGGAGCCGCGGTAGTACTGCTCTGGAGCGGTAGGAAAAAGTTACATCCGCTCTAGCCACGGTAGTACCGCTGCAGCCTTTACAAAAACAGCCATAACTTCTGCAAACGGACTCCGAATTTGACGAAACCAAGTTTGTTGGAAAGCTAGCGACAAGGGCTAACACATTCTTGATATAAATACCAATAAGAAGCAAATGATAAAAGGTCCAAAAGAAAATGGTGAGAACCCTTCCTCGGAAAAGACCGGTAAAACCTCCAACACCGAAAACATCATAGAAGACGCATGCGAACTCCGTTTTCGATGAAACCAAGTTTGTCATCAAGATGACCATAAGCTCTAAGACTCACAAAGAGAACCAAACAAGAACCAAGAAACATGATGCAAGGATGTAATGGTTTGAGCTCTTGATGAACGATACGATCAAGCTACTCACTTGAGAGCCCCCCTTGATAGTACGGCTATCGATCCTATAACCCGGTCTCCCAACTACCACCATGAGACCGGTAAAATAGAAAACCTATCAAGGGCAAACCTTTGCCTTGCACATGATCCACTTGAGTTAGATGATGACGATCTTGTCCTCCTCAAGATGGACCACCTTTCTTGATTGCGTTGGGTCGATGAAGACTAGATGATTGCTCCCCCATACTCCACTATGGGTGAGCCACTCTTCGGCACATCTTCACAAGTCCATTGACACCACAATGGATGACAAGCTTCAAGCACTTGATCTCTTCGTGATTCTCCACTTGAAATTGCACACGGCAATCTTGATGACGATCACCACTTGATGTCATCCTTCCCATGGGTTGTATGATATCATCCTCTTGACGCAAGCCCATGGACACATACCTAACCCCACATAGACTCTCACATAGACCATGGGTTAGTACACAAAGTGCAATGGACAATGCTTACCATACCATGGGATCACTTGATCCCTCTCGGTACATCTTCTACGCTTTGTGAGTTGATCAACTTGATTCACTCTTGACTTAGTCTTGATCAACCTTGAATCTTTCCAACTCTCTTCATTTGGATGATGACCAATCTTTGGATAATTCCTTGAATAGCACCTTGGTCGACACAAACTCTCCTTGAAACCAACACATGTACTCCAAGAAAAGCCTATGGACAAAACCTTCAAATATAACTCAAGGAAACCATTAGTCCATAGAGATTGTCATCAATTACCAAAACCAAACATGGGGGCACCGCATGTTCTTTCAATCTCCCCCATTTTGGTAATTGATGACAATCACTTTCACGAGAGTTTACACAAGGAATTATGCATCACCAAGCAATGCAACAACCAATAATGCATGTGTAGAGACGCAAAAGCTTAGGAACAAAACCAAAGCAAGGAGAAAACTCGAAAGACTTCTCCACAAAACTCTCTGAAACTTCTCCCCCATTGGCATCGATTGCCAAAATGGGCGAAAAGCTTAGAAAGCCAATATAGATTGAGTTCCTCCATAAGTTGTGTATTTCTCAAATGCAATACACATATCCAATGGTAAATACTTGGAGGAAGACAAACTATATTGAGGCCCAAAGATTGCTAAAGGAATGATATGCCACAAGGACATAACAAAGAGATAGACAAGCAATCAAGCAATCAAAAGATACCGATTGAAGCAAGCAATCAACGGATATCAATTGAACCAACTAGACTATATAACCTAAGAGTCACAAGAATAAAAGATATTATGATATGAGCATAGGAGTGATCTTCTAGAGAAACTAGAGAAGCTCCCCATGATTTGTGCACACATAAGAATGTTTGTATTTGGATACAAAGTGCACAAAATAGGATCATAGCTCCCCCAAAATCAACAGAAACTAACAACAAGTGCAAGAGAGCAAAAGGAAACTAAGCCTAGCACTTGCAACAAACACATGGTTGAGCAACAAGTAAAAGAGGCAACTTAAGAATGGGCTCAACCAAAAAGATGTGTGTGAGTCAAGGCAATGCACTTGAGAAGACTAATGTACGGATGAGCATTAAACATCAATAAAGTCTTGAAAGAATGAGGCAACACGGTGCAAGGCCTATCATTCCCACACACAACAAGTAAATGGGTTCACAAGCTTACTAATAAGCATATAGAGAACCTATGCTTGTGACAACCCGCGGTGAAGATAGAAGATGAAAGCCTCATCAAGACGAGGGATACCAATTAAGATGGCAAAAGCCTCGTAAAGATAAGCATGACGAAAAAAAACTTCACCACCCAAGAGTGCATCAAGATGCAACGAGATAAGACACGCACTCAAGGCAAAAGCTTTCACGGAGCCACCAAAGAAATAACATAAGAAAGGCAAGGTGGGCGTGAAAGAAAGGATATCAACTAGAGATGTAATTTCTCTCAAGTGTATAAGGTTCTAGGTAGACGAAATCATGATGATATATATCTACAAAGAAGGATGTACACCCGAAATAGTTACAACATGAAGGGACAAGATATCCAAACGGAAGTCATACATATACCAATAAGATATTTGCTTGAGAGCATAGCACAAGGCTAGATATGGTCTTATTGCATATAAATGAATTCCAACCACACGAACATCAAATACATCACAACTAGCAACAAGACATCATTGTTGGGATGCTTTGAGAAAGGAAACAAGTATCACAAGAGAGAATGGAAATCATGCTAAGATGCAACCTACACAAGGTTGATGCAAGAAATGTGTGCATGAAGTATATGAAGATACTTGTTACCGAGATAACATTGGAAGGATGTACTAGATACCAATTGAAGGTACAAAGTAGTTCATTGATCATCCTAGCTTGACTCCAATAAGCACATGGTGACAACACCTTCCTTGTGAGTGAGCCGAGCATCCAATGCATCCCCACTTGTTCCTAGAACAACAACACAAACAAAATGGTACCCAAACTCATTGGGACCAAAGAGTTAGAGAACCAACAATACATAGGATAAACTCCACATAAATATGTGCACATAGATACGAAAATGAATTTCATGCACATCTCATCCAATTTGAGACTTGGTGGAGTTTCCCCTATATATTGGGTCAAAGAAAGAAAGCTTGCCAAAGATACTACACGAAGTTAATATGCATGCTCAAGACTTTCAAGAACCGATACCGAAAGACAAAGAAATGCCAAGGAAAGAAAAGATACCAAATGAATAAATCATCACTTGGAGGGTATCCATAATGGATACAACAAGGAATGAGATATCCATTGATATACACAAAGAAGAGACATCAAACTCCCAAAAGAGAGGATGGTTCCAAACAAACCAAGCTCTCTACAAAGTTTCATGATGGCACAAAGCACCAAAAAGAAACGGCCTGCCTTCCACAAACACACACTTGATAAGGATCACAAGATGAGTATTTTATAGAGAATAGGATAGCTCCCCCAAGACTAGTGCATTAAAGAGAATCTGCATTTGAATACAAAATGCACGAGGTGGGATCACCACTTTCACTATATCTAGAAAACACTAGACACGGTCAAGAAATTAACAAGATCCACAAGTGGTATGGAATACAATGGGAGTTGACACAATCCTAGGCAAGAGATAAATTAAATAAAAGCAAAGGCCAATGTAAAGATGATCAATAATTTCTACCACCCATAAGTGAGTACCAATTGTCAAAAGACAAGAAGTATTTGGAAATAATTCCCGGTGGTAGATAACAAGGATATCCGACATCATCTTCACACCAAAAAGCAAATTGCAACTTGTAGAGCTAACATGCCACCTAGGAACAAGATAATTTACAATATCAATTCTAGGTGACAATATCTCAAATGTACACATTTTCTAGGCTAGTAATATACACATAGCATATTACTCCCCCATAATGTGATACCAATTAAGGATAGACAAGAGGCAATTAAAAGATCCACCAAGAGATAATTAATGGACTATTTAGAATTTGAATTTCTCATGAGAAGACATACCACATAGCGACTAGATAATCTTGAAATATCAATACTAAATGGTATTACTCGTGTACACACATATATAGGATTGTGAGGTGCACAAAGCACATCACTCCTCCATAATGGGATATTCCATTAATCTCTCACAAGAGCCAACTAAGATATGACCAAGATGCACAAAGGCTCAACTAACGACACACATGTACATGATGTGCAAACCAACACACACATACTTGATTGCTCAAGATAATCAAGTTGGAAGCACAACATATACAAACACATGCAAGGAACAAAGCCAAACATGCAAAGGGGCAAGTAACTTTCAATGTAAATAATTTAAGCACGAGTTATCACAAGGAGGAACATTGGATATAAGATAGAAACTTGATAATCCGAATGACTTGGCTTGAGACAATAAGAATGATGAAGTCCCCTTAATTCTTCATAATGTAGCCAAGTCTCCAATGACCTCCAACATCACCTATTGATCAAGTTTGAGCTTGTTGGTCCCCAACCAAGTTGGGTCCTAAGAGGTTAGTCACAATAGGCTTGGCTACCCAAATGGTTCTTTGCTTCAAACCACTTTGAGTACCAACAAACTTGGCAACCACATTGCCAACCTTATCCTTCCCAAGAGAATAGACATCATCAATAATAATTGGGTTGGATAAGTTACCACTAGTGCATGAAGAAGCGAGGTGACCTTTCTCGCGACATAGGTAGCAATGTCTACTCTTCACTTTCTTCTCACTTGATTTCTCAACTTGAGAAGCATTATCTTGAGTCTTCTTGGGAAGAGGCTTTTCTTCAACATGAGGTTGAGCATGCGAATGAACTTGTGGCCGCTTCCCTTGTTGCTTGTCACTAATGGGCTTCTTCTTCAATGGGCAAGATCTAACATGATGCCCTTCTACTTTGCACTTGAAGCAAATAATCTTGGCCGAATTCTTGAATTGTTCTTGGCCCTTCTTCTTGATCATCTTGGACTTCTTCTTCTTATTGGAGTTGAATCCAAGTCCACCTTTGTCATTGGGGGATTTTTGCACACTCAAGATATTGTTGAGTGTGGATTTCCCTTCATGACTCTTTTCCAAGTCTTTCTTCAAAGAAGTGACTTGGGCCTTGAGCTCTTTGATTTCCTCTACATGGTTAGTCTCAACACAAGTACTAGAGGAAGTATAAGCTTCATTGTTAGAGCAACAAGGCAAGAAAAGCAATTCATCACAAGATGTACCAACATTGTGAGTAGATGAATTACAAGGACTAGCATATGGCAATATAGCATTTTGACTAGAAGTAGTGCTAGTATCCACATGAGGCTCACTAGATGTTACCTTAGCAAGCATGGCCTCATGAGCTAATTTTAGCATATTATGGGATACTAGAAGATCATCATGAGAGCTTGTGAGCTTTACATGATTTTCTTCCAACATTCCATAATTGCTAGATAGCAACTCAAGTTGAGCCCTTAGCTCAACATTCTCCTTCAATATGGATGCTTCACAAGAGATAGAGTTAGTAGCACAAGCATCATCATTAGCAACAAGAGGAGAAGACAACTTGGCAAGCTCTTTAGAATATGAAGCTTTAAGTTAAGCATGAGACTCGGTGAGTTTGATGAGCTCACTCTTAATGACCCTTGAGCCATTTTTGAGGTGCTCAAAGTCCTCAAGGAGTTTAGCATGTGCAACTTCAAGCTCCTCATTTTTAGTTTCAAAATCATTGGCCACCTCAAGAGCTCTATCACGAGATTCCCTCACTCTAGATAACTCTAGAGCAAAAGTCTCCTCAAGAGATTCTTTGGTGGTTTGTTCAAGTTCAAGAGCTTGAGAGAGGTTCGCAATCTCATTAGCGTAATCACGCTCACGACCTTCCATTTTATCAATGGTGACCTCATGCTCCTCAAGACGAGATTCCAACTCATCAATATATTTCTTGCCCTCAATAGCAATAGACATGATTTCCATGAAGTTGGAACGAGCAATTTTATTCTTAAGAAGAGCTTTAAAAATCATTTCCCCCTTAATTTTTAAGGAGGCAACATTATCATTCTCTTCATCATTATCCTCATCATCATTAGCATCAACACCATCATCAAAAGACATATTTGGTTTCAAAGTAGGAGATACCTTTGAAGCCTTAGCCATAAGGCAAAAAGCAATAGATGATGATGTAGGATCCCTTGAAGCACCATTTAAGACCACATCTTGTTCCATGGGGTGTTGGGTTTCCTCTACATTGTTAGCAAAAATTCAAGGACATATATGCATATTTATCATGGCAACAAGACATAGTAAGCATATCATCATGAGATTTAGTCAAGAAATTTCTACATGATATGCAAGGACTATCAACACAAGCATGTGAAACATTTGGTGTGCTCGAAGTGTTAAAGCCCAAAGAAGGAGCATTGCAATAAGATAGTGATGAAGGATCATCCACAATAAACATACTATCATCATTGCAATGACCAACACTACTCGCCATATCATTACCTTGTGGCAAACCACATGTAGGTGAAGTAGAAGAAGTTGAGAAGACTATACGACCGGAGGTGGAGGGAGAACAATCATCCCCACAAATCTTGGACACTCCATATTTATCTTGAAGCTTCGTCCACAACTCATGAGCATCCCGGAACGGCATGAGTTGAAATATAACTACATTGCTCAAAGCATCGAAAAGCACATTAGAAGCTTGAGCATTGAGATAAGAGTTTTTCTCATCCTCTAAGGATAATCTTTGGGGATCCTTTGGACGAGAAAAACCCATATCTACAATTCGCTCTAAATTGGGTCCATGACCCTAACGAGATTAAGCATGCGAATTACCCAAACATCAAAATTTGTGCCATCGAAACTAAGAGTGTCAGAGAATCCTAAACCCCTAGTCGGCATCCTTACTCTCTAGGCGGTTAAGCCCTATAAAGAGAGACGAGGCTCTGATACCAATTGAAAGATCGTGGATGTCGCCTAGAGGGGGGGGGGGTGAATAGGCGTTTTAAAATAATTACGGTTTAGGCTTGAACAAATGCGGAATAAACCTAGCGGTTAATTTGTCAAGCACAAAACCTACAACAACTAGGCTCACCTATGTGCACCAACAACTTATGCTAAGCAAGATAGACTACTAGGTGATAGCAAGATATATGATAAGATACAATATGGCTATCACAAAGTAAAGTGCATAAGTAAAGAGCTCGGGTAAGAGATAACCGAGGCACGCGGAGATGACGATGTATCCCGAAGTTCACACCCTTGCGGATGCTAATCTCCGTTTGGAGCGGTGTGGAGGCACAATGCTCCCCAAGAAGCCACTAGGGCCACCGTAATCTCCTCACGCCCTCGCACAATGCAAGGTGCCGTGATTCCACTAAGGGACCTTTCAGGGCGGTCACCGAACCCGTACAAATGGCAACCCTTGGGGGCGGTCACCGAACCCGTACACTTTGGCAACCCTTGGGGGCGGTCATCGGTACCCGTCAAATTGCTCGAGGCGATCTCCACAACCTAATTGGAGACCCCGACGCTTGCCCGGAGCTTTACACCACAATGATTGAGCTCCGAACACCACCAACCGTCTAGGGCGCCAAGGCACCCAAGAGGAACAAGCTCTAGGGTGCCCAAACACCCAAGAGTAATAAGCTTCTCAAACTTCACTTCCACGTATCACCGTGGAGAACTCAAACCGATGCACCAAATGCAATGGCAAGGGCACAAAGAGTGCCCAAGTCCTTCTCTCTCAAATCCCACCGAAGCAACTAATGCTAGGGAGGAAAATGAGAGGAAGAACAAGAAGGAGAACACCAAGAACTCCAAGATCTAGATCCAAGGGGTTCCCCTCACCTAGAGGAGAAAGTGATTGGTGGAAACGTGGATCTAGATCTCCTCTCTCTTTTCCCTCAAAAACTAGCAAGAATCCATGAAGGGATTGACAGTTAGCAAGCTCTAAGAAGGTCAACAATGGGGGACGAATACGAGCTAAAAGGATAAGATTCAATGGGGAAGAAGACCCCCTTTTATAGGTGGGGAAAAATCCAACCGTTATGCACACAGCCCGCACAGAGCGGTACTACCGCTCCAAGGAGCAGTACTACCGCTAGGGCGGAAGTACCCCTTTGAAAAACAACAGCGAGGAGGCAAAAGGCCAGTAGAACCGCCGGAGCGGTACTACCGCTCGTCCTCACGGTACTACCGCTCGACATCACGGTACTACCGCAAATGGTAGCGGTACTACTGCTTGCGAGCGGTACTAAAAGAAATACTTCCGTGCCTACTTCCGCTGAGCAAAACACGAGATTTTGGTCCGGAGCGGTACTACCGCTTAGGAGCCGTGGTAGTACGGCTCCGGAGCGGTACTACCGCTCAAGAGCCGCGGTAGTACTACTCTGGAGCGGTAGTAAAAAATTACATCCGCTCTAGCCACGGTAGTACCGCTGCAGCCTTTACAAAAACAGCCATAACTTCTGCAAACGGACTCCGAATTCGACGAAACCAAGTTTGTTGGAAAGCTAGAGACAAGGGCTAACACATTCTTGATATAAATACCAATAAGAAGCAAATGATAAAAGGCCCAAAATAAAATGGTGAGAACCCTTCCTCGGAAAAGACCGGTAAAACCTCCAACACTGAAAACATCATAGAAGACGCATGCGAACTCCGTTTTCGATGAAACCAAGTTTTCATCAAGATGACCATAAGCTCTAAGACTCACAAAGAGAACCAAACAAGAACCAAGAAACATGATGCAAGGATGTAATGGTTTGAGCTCTCGATGAACGATACGATCAAGCTACTCACTTGAGAGCCCCCCTTGATAGTACGGCTATCGATCCTATAACCCGGTCTCCCAACTACCACCATGAGACCGGTAAAATAGAAAACCTATCAAGGGCAAACCTTTGCCTTGCACATGATCCACTTGAGTTAGATGATGACGATCTTGTCCTCCTCAAGATGGACCACCTTTGTTGATTGCGTTGGGTCGATGAAGACTAGATGATTGCTCCCCCATACTCCACTATGGGTGAGCCACTCTTCGGCACATCTTCACAAGTCCATTGACACCACAATGGATGACAAGCTTCAAGCACTTGATCTCTTCGTGATTCTCCACTTGAAATTGCACACGGCAATCTTGATGATGATCACCACTTGATGTCATCCTTCCCATGGGTTGTATGATATCATCCTCTTGACGCAAGCCCATGGACACATACCTAACCCCACATAGACTCTCACATAGACCATGGGTTCGTACACAAAGTGCAATGGACAATGCTTACCATACCATGGGATCACTTGATCCCTCTCGGTACATCTTCTACGCTTTGTGAGTTGATCAACTTGATTCACTCTTGACTTAGTCTTGATCAACCTTGAATCTTTCCAACTCTCTTCATTTGGATGATGACCAATCTTTGGATAATTCCTTGAATAGCACCTTGGTCGACACAAACTCTCCTTGAAACCAACACATGTACTCCAAGAAAAGCCTATGGACAAAACCTTCAAATATAACTCAAGGAAACCATTAGTCCATAGAGATTGTCATCAATTACCAAAACCAAACATGGGGGCACCGCATGTTCTTTCAACGGGGTTGCTTGAATCCTCGACATCGTGGTTCATCCGATGAGATCATCGAGGAGCATGTGGGAGCCAACAAGGGTATCTAGATCCCACTGTTGGTTATTGACCGAAGAGCGATCTCGGTCATGTCTACATGTCTCCCGAACCCGTAGGGTCTACACACTTAAGGTTCGGTGACGCTAGGGTTGTAAAGATATGAATATGCAGTAATTCGAAAGTTGTTCGGAGTCCCGGATGAGATCCTGGACGTCACGAGGAGTTCCGGAATGGTCCGGAGGTAAAGAATTATATATAGGAAGTGCTGTTTCGGCCAACGGGAAAGTTTCGGGGTCACCGGTATTGTACCGGGACCACCGGAAGTGTCCCGGGGGTCCACCGGGTGGGGCCACCCATCCCGGAGGGCCCCATGGGCTGAATTGGGAGGGGGGACCAGCCCTTAGTGGGCTGGTGCGCCCCCCTAGGCCCACCCCCTGCGCCTAGGGTTGGAACCCTAGGGTGGGGGGGGGGGGCGCCCCACTTGCCTTGGGGGGCACTCCAACCCCCCTTGGCCGCCGCGCCCCCTTGGAGATTGGATCTCCCAAGGGCCGACGCCCCCCAGGGGGCCTATATAAAGGGGGGAGGGACGGGGCAGCCGCACCCTTGCATCTTGGCGACCCCCTCTCCCCTGCTACACCTCTCCCTCTCGCGTAGACGCTCGGCGAAGCCCTGCTGCACGTGACAACTGCATCCACCACCACGCCGTCGTGCTGCTAGATCTTCATCAACCTCTCCTTCCCCCTTGCTGGATCAAGAAGGAGGAGACGTCATCCGCTCCGTACGTGTGTTGAACGCGGAGGTGCCGTCCGTTCGGCGCTTGGTCATCGGTGATTTGATCACGGCGAGTACGACTCCATCATCCACGTTCTAGTGAACGCTTCCGCTCGTGATTTACAAAGGTATGTAGATGCAATCTGAATACTCGTTGCTAGATGAACTCATATATGGATCTTGGTGAAACCGTAGGAAATTTTTTGTTTTCTGCAACGTTCCCCAACACAGACATGGTCTCGGAACACGAGAGACCGAAAGGTCGAACATGAGTCGTATAGTAGATGCGATCAATATGGAGGTGTTCACCGTTGATGACTAGTCCGTCTCACGTGATGATCGGGCACGACCTAGTCAATTCGGATCATGTATCACTTAGATGACTAGAGGAATGTCTATCTGAGTGAGAGTTCATTAAATAATTTGATTAGATGCACTTAATTATCATGAACTTAGTCTAAAAATTGTCTTTACAATCTATCATGTAGATCCAATGGCCCACGCTAATGTTGCCCTCAACTTCAACGCGTTCCTATAGAAAACCAAGCTGAAAGACAATGGAAGCAACTATACGGATTGGGTCCGTAACTTGAGGATCATCCTCATAGCTTCCAAGAAAGCATATGTCATTGAAGCACCGCTAGGTGACGCACCCATTTTCCCAGCAACTCAAGACGTTATGAACGCCTGACAGTCGCGTACTGATGATTACTCCCTTGTTCAGTGCGGCATGCTTTACAGCTTAGAATCGGGGCTCCAAAAGCGTTTTGAGAAACATGGAGCATATGAGATGTTCCAAGATCTGAAAATGGTTTTCCAAGCTCATGCCGGGGTTGACAGATATGAAGTCTCCGACAAGTTCTATAGTTGTAAGATGGAGAAAAACAGTTCTGTCAGCGAGCATATACTCAAAATGTCTGGGTTGCACAACCGCTTGACTCAGCTGGGAGTTAATCTCCCGGATGACGCGGTCATTGACAGAATCCTTCAGTCGCTTCCACTGAGCTACAAGAGCTTTGTGATGAACTTCAATATGCAGGGGATGGAAAAGACCATTCCTAAAGTATTTGCTATGGTGAAATCAGCAGAGGTAGAAGTCAAAAGGAACATCAAGTGTTGATGGTGAATAAAACCACTAAGTTCAAAAAGGGCAAGGGTAAGAAGAACTTCAAGAAGGACGGCAAGGGAGTTGCCGCGCCCGGCAAGCAAGCTGCCGAGAAGAAGCCAAAGAATGGACCCAAGCCCGAGACTGAGTGTTTTTATTGCAAGGGAAGTGGTCACTGGAAGTGGAACTGCCCCAAATACTTAGCGGACAAGAAGGCCGGCATCACAAAAGGTATATGTGATATACATATAATTGATGTGTACCTTACCAGTACTCGTAGTAGCTCTTGGGTATTTGATACCAGTGCAGTTGCTCACATTTGTAACTCAAAGCAGGAGCTGCGGAATAAGCGGAGACTGGCGAAGGACGAGGTGACGATGCGCGTCGGGAATGGTTCCAAGGTCGATGTGATCACCATCGGCACGCTGCCTCTTCATTTACCTACGGGATTAGTTTTGAACCTTAATAATTGTTATTTAGTGCCAAGTTTGAGCATGAACATTGTATCAGGATCTCGTTTGATACGAGATGGCTACTCATTTAAATTCGAGAATAATGGTTGTTCTATTTATATGAGAGATATGTTTTATGGTCATGCTCCGATGGTGAATGGTTTATTCTTAATGAATCTCGAGCGTAATGCTACACATATTCATAGTGTGAGTACCAAAAGATGTAAGGTTGATAATGATAGTCCCACATACTTGTGGCACTGCCGCCTTGGTCACATAGGTGTCAAACGCATGAAGAAGCTCCATGCAGATGGACTTTTAGAGTCTCTTCATTACGAATCATTTGACACGTGCGAACCATGCCTCATGGGTAAAATGACCAAGACTCCGTTCTCAGGAACAATGGAACGAGCAACCAACTTATTGGAAATCATACATACTGATGTGTGCGGTCCAATGAGTGTTGAGGCTCGCGGTGGCTATCGTTATGTTCTCACCCTCACTGATGACTTGAGTAGATATGGGTATGTCTATTTAATGAAACACAAGTCTGAGGCCTTTGAAAAGTTCAAGGAATTTCAGAGTGAGGTTGAAAATCAACGTGACAGGAAAATCAAGTTCCTGCGATCAGATCGTGGAGGAGAATACTTGAGTCATGAGTTTGGCACACACTTAAGAAAATATGGAATAGTTTCACAACTCACGCCGCCTGGAACACCTCAGCGTAATGGTGTGTCCGAACGTCGTAATCGCACTCTATTAGATATGGTGCGATCTATGATGTCTCTTACCGATTTACCGCGATCATTTTGGGGCTATGCTTTAGAGACTGCCGCATTCACTTTAAATAGGGCTCCGTCGAAATCCGTTGAGACGACACCGTATGAATTATGGTTTGGGAAGAAACCTAAGCTGTCGTTTCTGAAAGTTTGGGGATGCGATGCTTATGTCAAGAAACTTCAACCTGAAAGCTCGAACCCAAGTCGGAAAAATGCGTCTTCATAGGATACCCTAAAGAAACTATTGGGTATACCTTCTACCTCAGATCCGAAGGCAAGATCTTTGTTGCCAAGAATGGATCCTTTCTAGAGAAAGAGTTTCTCTCGGAAGAAGTAAGTGGGAGGAAAGTAGAACTTGATGAAGTATTACCTCTTGAACCGGAAAAGGGCGCAACTCAAGAAAATGTTCCTAAGGTGCCTACACCGACTAGAGAGGAAGTTAATTATGATGATCAAGATACTTCTGATCAAGCTCCTACTGAAATTCGTAGGTCCACAAGGACACGTTCCGTACCAGAGTGGCACGGCAACCCTGTCTTGGAAATCATGTTGTTAGACAACGGTGAACCTTCGAACTATGAATAAGCGATGGCGGGCCCGGATTCCGATAAATGGCTGGAAGCCATGAAATCCGAGATAGGATCCATGTATGAAAACGAAGTATGGACTTTGACTGACTTGCCCGTTGAGCGGCGAGCCATAGAAAATAAATGGATATTTAAGAAGAAGACAGACGCGGATGGTAATGTGACCATCTATAAAGCTCGGCTTGTCGCTAAGGGTTATCGACAAGTTCAAGGGGTTGACTACGATGAGACTTTCTCACCGGTAGCGAAGCTAAAGTCCGTCCGAATCATGTTAGCAATTGCCGCATTCTACTATTATGAGATATGGCAAATGGACGTCAAAACGGCATTCCTTAATGGTTTCCTTAAGGAAGAATTGTATATGATGCAGCCGGAAGGTTTTGTCGATCCTAAGAATGCTAACAAGGTGTGCAAGCTCCAACGCTCGATTTATGGGCTGGTGCAAGCATCTCGGAGTTGGAACATTCGCTTTGATGAGATGATCAAAGCGTTTGGGTTTACACAGACTTATGGAGAAGCCTGCGTTTACAAGAAAGTGAGTGGGAGCTCTGTAGCATTTCTCATATTATATGTAGATGACATACTTTTGATGGGAAATGATATAGAACTCTTGGACATCATTAAGGCCAGCTTGAATAAGAGTTTTTCAATGAAGGACCTTGGAGAAGCTGCTTATATATTAGGCATCAAGATCTATAGAGATAGATCAAGACGCCCCATAGGTCTTTCACAAAGCACATACCTTGATAAGATATTGAAGAAGTTCAATATGGATCAGGCTAAGAAGGGGTTCTTGCCTGTGCTGCAAGGTGTGAAATTGAGCTCAGCTCAATGTCCGACCACGGCAGAAGATATAGAAGAGATGAGTGTCATCCCCTATGCCTCAGCCATAGGTTCTATTATGTATGCCATGCTGTGTACCAGACCTGATGTAAACCTTGCCGTAAGTTTGGTAGGAAGGTACCAAAGTAATCCCGGCAAGGAATACTGGACAGCGGTCAAGAATATCCTGAAGTACCTGAAAAGGACTAAGGAAATGTTTCTTGTTTATGGAGGTGACGAAGAGCTCGTCGTAAAGGGTTACGTCAACGCTAGCTTCGACACAGATCTGGATGACTCTAAGTCACAAACCGGATACGTGTATATTTTGAATGGTGGGGCAGTAAGCTGGTGCAGTTGCAAGCAGAGCGTCGTGGCGGGATCTACATGTGAAGCAGAGTACATGGCAGCCTCGGAGGCAGCACATGAAGCAATTTGGGTGAAGGAGTTCATCACCGACCTAGGAGTCATACCCAATGCGTTGGGGCCGATCAAGCTCTTTTGTGACAACACTGGAGCTATTGCACTTGCCAAGGAGCCCAGGTTTCACAAGAAGACAAGGCACATCAAGCGTCGCTTCAACTCCATTCGTGAAAATGTTCAAGATGGAGACATAGATATTTGTAAAGTACATACGGACCTGAATGTGGCAGATCCGTTGACTAAACCTCTCCCTAGAGCAAAACATGATCAACACCAGAATTCCATGGGTGTTCGATTCATCACAATGTAACTAGATTATTGACTCTAGTGCAAGTGGGAGACTATTGGAAATATGCCCTAGAGGCAATAATAAAAGCATTATTATTATATTTCCTTGTTCATGATAATTGTCTTTTATTCATGCTATAATTGTGTTATCCAGAAATCGTAATACATGTGTGAATAAATAGACACCAACATGTCCCTAGTAAGCCTCTAGTTGACTAGCTCGTTGATCAATAGATAGTCATGGTTTCCTGACTATGGACATTGGATGTCGTTGATAACGAGATCACATCATCAGGAGAATGATGTGATGGACAAGACCCAATCCTAAACATAGCACAAGATCGTATAGTTGTTTGCTAGAGTTTTTCCAATGTCAAGTATCCTTTCGTTAGACCATGAGATCGTGTAACTCCCGGATACCGTAGGAGTACTTTGGGTGTACCAAACGTCACAACATAACTAGGTGACTATAAAGGTATACTATGGGTATCTCCGAAAGTGTCTGTTGGGTTGACACGGATCAAGACTGGGATTTGTCACTCCGTATGACAGAGAGGTATCACTGGGCCCACTCGGTAAAGCATCATCATAATGAGCTCAAAGTGACCAAGTGTCTGGTCACGGGATCATGCATTACGGTACGAGTAAAGTGACTTGCCGGTAACGAGATTGAACGAGGTATTGGGATACCGACGATCGAATCTCGGGCAAGTAACATACCGATTGACGAAGGGAATTGTATACAGGGTCGCTTGAATCCTCAACATCGTGGTTCATCCGATGAGATCATCGAGGAGCATGTGGGAGCCAACAAGGGTATCCAGATCCCGCTGTTGGTTATTGACCGGAGAGCGATCTCGGTCATGTCTACATGTCTCCCGAACCCGTAGGGTCTACACACTTAAGGTCCGGTGACGCTAGGGTTGTAAAGATATGAATATGCAGTAATACGAAAGTTGTTCGGAGTCCCGGATGAGATCCTGGACGTCACGAGGAGTTCCGGAATGGTCCGGAGGTAAAGAATTATATATAGGAAGTGCTGTTTTGGCCAACGGGAAAGTTTTGGGGTCACCGGGACCACCGGAAGGGTCCCGGGGGTCCACCGGGTGGGGCCACCCATCCCGGAGGGCCCCATGGGCTGAAGTGGGAGGGGGGACCAGCCCTTAGTGGGCTAGTGCGCCCCCCTAGGCCCACCCCCTGCGCCTAGGGTTGGAACCCTAGGGTGGGGGTGGGGGGGGCGCCCCACTTGCCTTGGGGGGCAGTCCAACCCCCCTTGGCCGCCGCCCCCCTTGGAGATTGGATCTCCCAAGGGCCGGCGCCCCCCCAGGGGGCCTATATAAAGGGGGGGGAGGGAGGGGGCAGCTGTTGGGGAACGTTGCAGAAAACAAAAATTTTCCTACGGTTTCACCAAGATCCATCTATGAGTTCATCTAGCAACGAGTATTCAGATTGCATCTACATTCCTTTGTAGATCGCGAGTGGAAGCGTTCAAAGAACGGGGTTGATGTTGTCGAACACGACGTGATCCAAATCACCGATGACCAAGCGCCGAACGGCCGGCAACTCCGCGTTCAACACACGTACGGGACGGGAGACGTCTCCTCCTTCTTGATCCAGCAAGGGGAAAGGAGAGGTTGATGAAGATCCAGCAGCACGACGGCGTGGTGGTGGATGCAGGGCGTCACAGTAGCAGGGCTTTGCCTGTACTACGAGAGAGAGACGTAACGGGGAGAGAGGGAGGCGCCAGGGGCTGGTGTATGAAGTCCCTCCTCTCCCCCACTATATATAGGAGGGCCAAGGGGGGTGGTGCGCCAGCCTAGGAGATCCAATCTCCTAGGTGCGGCGGCCAAGGGGAGGTTTCCCTCCCCCCCCAAGGCACCTAGAGGTGCCTTCCACCATTGGGACTCTTCCCTTATGTGGAACCCTAGGCGCATGGGCTTTTGGGGCTGGTTCCCTTGGCCCATCTAGGCCAAGGCGCACCCCCTACAGCCCATGTGGCCCCCCCCAAGACAGGTGGCCCCACCCGGTGGGCCCCCGGGACCCCTCCGGTGGTCCCGGTACAATACCGATAACCCCGAAACTTGTCCCGATGGCCGAAATAGCACTTCCTATATATAATTCTTTACCTCCGGACCATTCCGGAACTCCTCGTGACGTCCGGGATCTCATCCGGGACTCCGAACAACATTCGGGTTACTGCATATACATATCTTCACAACCCTAGCGTCACCGAACCTTAAGTGTGTAGACCCTACGGGTTCGGGAGACAAGCAGACATGACCGAGACGACTCTCTGGTCAATAACCAACAGCGGGATCTGGATACCCATGTTGGCTCCCACATGCTCCACGATGATCTCATCGGATGAACCACGATGTCGAGGATCCAATCAACCCCGTATACAATTCCCTTTGTCTGTCGGTATGTTACTTGCCCGAGATTCGATCGTCGGTATCCCAATACCTCGTTCAATCTCGTTACCGGCAAGTCACTTTACTCGTACCGTAATGCATGATCCCGTGACCAGACACTTGGTCACTTTGAGCTCAATATGATGATGCATTACCGAGTGGGCCCAGTGATACCTCTCCGTCACACGGAGTGACAAATCCCAGTCTTGATCCGTGTCAACCCAACAGACACTTTCGGAGATACCCGTAGTATACCTTTATAGTCACCCAGTTACGTTGTGACGTTTGGTATACCCAAAGCACTCCTACGGTATCTGGGAGTTACACGATCTCATGGTCTAAGGAAAAGATACTTGACATTGCAAAAGTCTAGCAAACGAACTACACAATCTTTATGCTATGTTTAGGATTGGGTCTTGTCCATCACATCATTCTCCTAATGATGTGATCCCGTTATCAATGACATCCAATGTCTATAGTCAGGAAACCATGACTCTCTGTTGATCAACGTGTTGGGGAACGTAGCAGAAATTCAAAATTTTCCTACGTGTCACCAAGATCTATCTATGGAGAGACCAGCAACGAGGGGAAGGAGAGTTGCATCTACATACCCTTGTAGATCGCTAAGCGGAAGCGTTCAAGTGAACGGGGTTGATGGAGTCGTACTCGTCGTGAATCAAATCACCGATGATCCTAGTGCCGAACGGACGACACCTCCGCGTTGAACACACGTACAGCCCGGTGACGTCTCCCATGCCTTGATCCAGCAAGGAGAGAGGGAGAGGTTGAGGAAGACTCCATCCAGCAGCAGCACAACGGCATGGTGGTGGTGGAGGAGCGTGGCAATCCTGCAGGGCTTCGCCTAAGCACCACGGGAGAGGAGAAGAACTTGGGAGAGAGGGAGGGGCTGCACCAAAGGCAAAAGGTGTGTCTTAGAGGCCCTCCTACCCCCACTATATATAGGGATCCCAAGGGGGGGTGCGCCAGCCCTAGGAGATCCAATCTCCTAGGGGGCGGCGGCCAGGGGAGGAGTCCTTCCACCCCAAGGCACCTAGGAGGTGCCTTCCCCTGCTGGGACTCTTCCTTTAGGGTTTCCCCAGGCGCATGGGCCTCTTGGGGCTGGCGCCCTTGGCACATGTAGGCCAAGGCGCACCCCCTACAGCCCATGTGGCCCCCCGGGGTAGGTGGCCCCACCCGGTGGTGAAGGAAATATGCCCTAGAGGCAATAATAAAGTTATTATTTATTTCCTTATATCATGATAAATGTTTATTATTCATGCTAGAATTGTATTAACCGGAAACATAATACATGTGTGAATACATAGACCAACAGAGTGTCACTAGTATGCCTCTACTTGACTAGCTCGTTAATCAAAGATGGTTATGTTTCCTAACCATGAACAAAGAGTTGTTATTTGATTAACGAGGTCACATCATTAGTTGAATGATCTGATTGACATGACCCATTCCATTAGCTTAGCACCCGATCGTTTAGTATGTTGCTATTGCTTTCTTCATGACTTATACATGTTCCTATAACTATGAGATTATGCAACTCCCGTTTACCGGAGGAACACTTTGGGTACTACCAAACGTCACAACGTAATTGGGTGATTATAAAGGAGTACTACAGGTGTCTCCAATGGTATATGTTGGGTTGGCGTATTTCGAGATTAGGGTTTGTCACTCCGATTGTCGGAGAGGTATCTCTGGGCCCTCTCGGTAATGCACATCACATAAGCCTTGCGAGCACTGCAACTAATATGTTAGTTGTGAGATGATGTATTACGGAACGAGTAAAGAGACTTGCCAGTAACGAGATTGAACTAGGTATTGGATACCGACGATCGAATCTCGGGCAAGTAACATACCGATGACAAAGGGAACAACGTATGTTGTTATGCGGTCTGACCGATAAAGATCTTCGTAGAATATGTAGGAGCCAATATGGGCATCCAGGTCCCGCTATTGGTTATTGACCGGAGACGTGTCTCGGTCATGTCTACATTGTTCTCGAACCGTAGGGTCCGCACGCTTAACGTTACGATGACAGTTATTATGAGTTTATGCATTTTGATGTACCAAAGGTTGTTCGGAGTCCCGGATGAGATCACGGACATGACGAGGAGTCTCGAAATGGTTGAGACGTAAAGATTGATATATTGGAAGCCTATGTTTGGACATAGGAAGTGTTCCGGGTGAAATCGGGATTTTACCGGAATACCGGGAGGGTTATCGGAACCCCCCGGGAGACTAATGGGCCTATTGGGCCTTAGTGGAAAAAGAGAAAAGGGGCAGCCCATAGCTGGCCGGCGCCCCCCCTTTCCCCAAGTCCTAGTAGGACTAGGAGAAGGGGCCGGCCCCCCTCTTTCTCCTTTTTCCCCGAGAGTCCTAATTGGAATAGGATTGGAGGGTGGAGTCCTACTCCCGGTGGGAGTAGGACTCCCCTGCGCCTCCCTGTCCCTGGCCGGCCGGCCCCCCTTCCTCCAACCTTTATATACGGGGGCAGGGGACACACCAAGACACACAAGTTGATCCTTGAGATCGTTCCTTAGCCATGTGCAGTGCCCCCTGCCACCAAATTCCACCTCGATCGTACCGTTACAGTGCTTAGGCGAAGCCCTGCGTCGGTAGTACATCAAGATCGTCACCACGCCGTCGTGCTGACGGAACTCTTCCTCGACGCTTTGCTGGATCGGAGCCCGAGGATCGTCATCGAGCTGAACGTGTGCTAAGAACTCGGAGGTGCCGGAGTAACGGTGCTTGGATCGGTCGGATCGGGAAGAAGACGTACGACTACTTCCTCTATGTTGTGTGATCGCTTCCGCAGTCGGTCTGCGTTGGTACGTAGACAACACTCTCCCCTCTCGTTGCTATGCATCACCATGATCTTGCGTGTGCGTAGGAAAATTTTCGAAATTACTACGTTCCCCAACAGTGGTATCAGAGCCTAGGTTTTATGGTTTGATGTTATTTGCACGAGTAGAACACAAGTGAGTTGTGGGCGATACAAGTCATACTGCCTACCAGCATGTCATACTTTGGTTCGGCGGTATTGTTGGGTGAGACGATCCGGACCAACCTTACGCGTACTCTTACGCGAGACCGGTTCCCTCGACGTGCTTTGCACACAGATGGCTTGCGGAAGACTGTCTCTCCAACTTTAGTTGAACCAAGTGTGACTACGCCCGGTCCTTGAGAAGGTTAAAACGGAGTCTATTTGACGAACTATCGTTGTGGTTTTGATGCGTAGGTGAGATGAGTTCTTACTTAAGCCCGTAGCAGCCACGTAAAACTTGCAACAACAAAGTAGAGGACGTCTAACTTGTTTTTGCAGGGTATGTTGTGATGTGATATGGTCAAGGCATGATGCTGATTTTATTGTATGAGATGATCATGTTTTGTAACCGAGTTATCGGCAACTGGCAGGAGCCATATGGTTGTCGCTTTATTGTATGCAATGCAATCGCGATGTAATGCTTTACTTTATTACTAAACGGTAGTGATAGTCGTGGAAGCATAAGATTGGCGAGACGACAACGATGCTACGATGGAGATCAAGGTGTCGCGCCGGTGACGATGGTGATCATGACGGTGCTTCGGAGATGGAGATCACAAGCACAAGATGATGATGGCCATATCATATCACTTATATTGATTGCATGTGATGTTTATCCCTTTTTATGCATCTTATCTTGCTTTGATTGACGGTAGCATTATAAGATGATCTCTCACTAAAATTATCAAGAAGTGTTCTCCCTGAGTATGCACCGTTGCCAAAGTTCGCCGTGCCCAGACACCACGTGATGATCGGGTGTGATAAGCTCTACGTCCAAATACAATGGGTGCAAAACAGTTGCACACGCAGAATACTCAGGTTATACTTGACGAGCCAAGCATATACAGATATGGCCTCGGAACATGGAGACCGAAAGGTCGAGCGTGAATCATATAGTAGATATGATCAACATAACGATGTTCACCATTGAAAACTACTCCATCTCACGTGATGATCGGTTATGGTTTAGTTGATTTGGATCACGTGATCACTTAGAAGATTAGAGGGATGTCTATCTAAGTGGGAGTTCCTAAGTAATTTGATTAACTGAACTTAAACTTATCATGAACTTAGTACCTGATAGTATCTTGCTTGTTTATGTTGATTGTAGATAGATGGCTCGTGCTATTGTTCCGTTGAATTTTAATGCGTTCCTTGAGAAAGCAAAGTTGAAAGATGATGGTAGCAATTACACGGACTGGGTCCGTAACCTGAGGATTATCCTCATTGCTGCACAGAAGAATTACGTCCTGGAAGCACCGCTGGGTGACAGGCCTGCTGCTGGAGCAACGCCAGATGTTATGAACGTCTGGCAGAGCAAAGCTGATGACTACTCGATAGTTCAGTGTGCCATGCTTTACGGCTTAGAATCGGGACTTCAACGACGTTTTGAACGTCATGGAGCATATGAGATGTTCCAGGAGTTGAAGTTAATATTTCAGGCAAATGCCCGAATTGAGAGATATGAAGTCTCCAATAAGTTCTATAGCTGCAAGATGGAGGAGAACAGTTCTGTCAGTGAGCATATACTCAAAATGTCTGGGTATAATAATCACTTGATTCAGATGGGAGTTAATCTTCCAGATGATTGCGTCATTGACAGAATTCTCCAATCACTGCCACCAAGCTACGAGAGCTTCGTGATGAACTATAATATGCAAGGGATGAACAAGACTATTCCCGAGCTCTTCGCAATGCTGAAAGCTGCGGAGGTAGAAATCAAGAAGGAGCATCAAGTGTTGATGGTTAGCAAAACCACTAGTTTCAAGAAAAAGGACAAAGGGAAGAAGAAGGGAAACTTCAAGAAGAACAGCAAGCAAGTTGCTGCTCAGGAGAAGAAACCCAAGTCTGGACCTAAGCCTGAAACTGAGTGCTTCTACTGCAAGCAGACTGGTCACTGGAAGCGGAACTGCCCCAAGTATTTGGCGGATAAGAAGGATGGCAAAGTGAGCAAAGGTATATGTGATATACATGTTATTGATGTGTACCTTACTAGAGCTCGCAGTAGCACCTAGGTATTTGATACTGGTTCTGTTGCTAATATTTGCAACTCGAAACAGGGACTACGGAATAAGCGGACGCTAGCAAAGGACGAGGTGACGATGCGCGTGGGAAACGGTTCCAAAGTCGATGTGATCGCGGTCGGCACGCTACCTCTACATCTACCTTTGGGATTAATATTAGACCTAAATAATTGTTATTTGGTGCCAGCGTTGAGCATGAACATTATATCTGGATCTTGTTTAATGCGAGACGGTTATTCATTTAAATCAGAGAATAATGGTTGTTCTATTTATATGAATAATATCTTTTATGGTCATGCACCTTTGAAGAGTGGTCTATTCTTGTTGAATCTCGAAGATAGTGATACACATATTCATAATGTAGAAGCCAAAAGATGCAAAGTTAATAATGATAGTGCAACATATTTGTGGCACTGCCGTTTAGGTCATATCGGTGTAAAGCGCATGAAGAAACTCCATACTGATGGGCTTTTGGAACCACTTGATTATGAATCACTTGGTACTTGCGAACCGTGCCTCATAGGCAAGATGACTAAAACACCGTTCTCCGGTACTATGGAGAGAGCAACAGATTTATTGGAAATCATACATACCGATGTATGTGGTCCGATGAATATTGAGGCTCGTGGCGGATATCGTTATTTTCTCACCTTCACAGATGATTTAAGCAGATATGGGTATATCTACTTAATGAAACATAAGTCTGAAACATTTGAAAAGTTCAAAGAATTTTAGAGTGAGGTTGAAAATCATCGTAACAAGAAAATAAAGTTTCTACGATCTGATCGTGGAGGAGAATATTTGAGTTACGAGTTTGGTGTACATTTGAAAAATTGTGGAATAGTTTCGCAACTCACGCCACCCGGAACACCACAGCGTAATGGTGTGTCCGAACGTCGTAATCGTACTTTACTAGATATGGTGCGATCTATGATGTCTCTTACTGATTTACCGCTATCGTTTTGGGGTTATGCTTTAGAGACGGCCGCATTCACGTTAAACAGGGCACCATCAAAATCCGTTGAGACGACACCTTATGAACTATGGTTTGGCAAGAAACCAAAGTTGTCGTTTCTTAAAGTTTGGGGCTGCGATGCTTATGTGAAAAAGCTTCAACCTGATAAGCTCGAACCCAAATCGGAGAAATGTGTCTTCATAGGATATCCAAAGGAAACTATTGGATACACCTTCTATCACAGATCCGAAGGCAAGACTTTTGTTGCTAAATTCGGAAACTTTCTAGAGAAGGAGTTTCTCTCGAAAGAAGTGAGTGGGAGGAAAGTAGAACTTGACGAGGTAACTGTACCTGCTCCCTTATTGGAAAATAGTACATCACAGAAAACTGTTTCTGCGACACCTATACCAATCAGTGAGGAAGCTAATGATGATGATCATGAAGCTTCAGAACAAGATACTACTGAACCACGTAGATCAACCAGAGTGAGATCCGCACCAGAGTGGTACGGTAATCCAGTTTTGGAAGTCATGATGCTAGATCATGATGAACCTACGAACTATGAAGAAGCGATGGTGAGCCCAGATTCCGCAAAGTGGCTTGAAGCCATGAAATCTGAGATGGGATCCATGTATGAAAACAAAGTATGGACTTTGGTTGACTTGCCCGATGATCGGCAAGCAATTGAGAATAAATGGATCTTCAAGAAAAAGACTGACGCTGAAGGTAATATTACTGTCTATAAAGCTCGACTTGTCGCGAAAGGTTTTCGACAAGTTCAAGGAGTTGACTACGATGTGACCTTCTCACCCGTAGCGATGCTTAAGTCCGTCAGAATTATGTTAGCAATTGCCGCATTTTATGATTATGAAATATGGCAGATGGATGTCAAAACTGCATTCCTGAATGGATTTCTGGAAGAAGAGTTGTATATGATACAACCAGAAGGTTTTGTCGATCCAAAGGGAGCTAACAAAGTATGCAAACTCCAGCGATCCATTTATGGACTGGTGCAAGCATCTCGGAGTTGGAATAAACGCTTTGATAGTGTGATCAAAGCATTTGGCTTTATACAGACTTTTGGAGAAGCCTGTATTTACAAGAAAGTGAGTGGGAGCTCTGTAGCATTTCTGATATTATATGTGGATGACATATTGCTGATTGGAAATGATATAGAATTTCTGGATAGCATAAAGGGATACTTGAATAAAAGTTTTTCGATGAAAGACCTCGGGGAAGCTGCTTACATATTAGGCATAAAGATCTATAGAGATAGATCAAAACGCTTAATTGGACTTTAACAAAGCACATACCTTGACAAGATTTTGAAGAAGTTCAAAATGGATCAAGCAAAGAAAGGGTTCTTGCCTGTGTTACAAGGTATGAAGTTGAGTCAGACTCAATGCCCGACCACTGCAGAAGATAGAGAGAAAATGAAAGATGTTCCCTATGCTTCAGCCATAGGCTCTATCATGTATGCAATGCTGTGTACCAGACCTGATGTGTGCCTTGCTATAAGTTTAGCAGGGAGGTACCAAAGTAATCCAGGAATGGATCACTGGACAGCGGTCAAGAACATCCTGAAATACCTGAAAAGGACTAAGGATATGTTTCTCGTATATGGAGGTGACAAAGAGCTCACCGTAAGAGGTTACGTTGATGCAAGCTTTGACACTGATCCGGACGATTCTAAATCGCAAACCGGATACGTGTTTACTTTAAACGGTGGAGCTGTCAGTTGGTGCAGTTCTAAACAAAGCGTCGTAGCGGGATCTACATGTGAAGCGGAGTACATAGCTGCTTCGGAAGCAGCAAACGAAGGAGTCTGGATGAAGGAGTTCATATCCGATCTAGGTGTCATACCTAGTGCATCGGGTCCAATGAAAATCTTCTGTGACAATACTGGTGCAATTGCCTTGGCAAAGGAATCCAGATTTCACAAAAGAACCAAACACATCAAGAGACGCTTCAACTCCATCCGGGATTTAGTCCAGGTGGGAGACATAGAGATTTGCAAGATACATACGGATCTGAACGTTGCAGACCCATTGACTAAGCCTCTTCCACGAGCAAAACATGATCAGCACCAAGGCTCCATGGGTGTTAGAATCATTACAGTGTAATCTAGATTATTGACTCTAGTGCAAGTGGGAGACTGAAGGAAATATGCCCTAGAGGCAATAATAAAGTTATTATTTATTTCCTTATATCATGATAAATGTTTATTATTCATGCTAGAATTGTATTAACCGGAAACATAATACATGTGTGAATACATAGACCAACAGAGTGTCACTAGTATGCCTCTACTTGACTAGCTCGTTAATCAAAGATGGTTATGTTTCCTAACCATGAACAAAGAGTTGTTATTTGATTAACGAGGTCACATCATTAGTTGAATGATCTGATTGACATGACCCATTCCATTAGCTTAGCACCCGATCGTTTAGTATGTTGCTATTGCTTTCTTCATGACTTATACATGTTCCTATAACTATGAGATTATGCAACTCCCGTTTACCGGAGGAACACTTTGGGTACTACCAAACGTCACAACGTAACTGGGTGATTATAAAGGAGTACTACAGGTGTCTCCAATGGTATATGTTGGGTTGGCGTATTTCGAGATTAGGGTTTGTCACTCCGATTGTCGGAGAGGTATCTCTGGGCCCTCTCGGTAATGCACATCACATAAGCCTTGCGAGCACTGCAACTAATATGTTAGTTGTGAGATGATGTATTACGGAACGAGTAAAGAGACTTGCCAGTAACGAGATTGAACTAGGTATTGGATACCGACGATCGAATCTCGGGCAAGTAACATACCGATGACAAAGGGAACAACGTATGTTGTTATGCGGTCTGACCGATAAAGATCTTCGTAGAATATGTAGGAGCCAATATGGGCATCCAGGTCCCGCTATTGGTTATTGACCGGAGACGTGTCTTGGTCATGTCTACATTGTTCTCGAACCGTAGGGTCCGCACGCTTAACGTTACGATGATAGTTATTATGAGTTTATGCATTTTGATGTACCGAAGGTTGTTCGGAGTCCCGGATGAGATCACGGACATGACGAGGAGTCTCGAAATGGTCGAGACGTAAAGATTGATATATTGGAAGCCTATGTTTGGACATAGGAAGTGTTCCGGGTGAAATCGGGATTTTACCGAAATACCGGGAGGGTTACCGGAACCCCCCGGGAGACTAATGGGCCTATTGGGCCTTAGTGGAAAAGGAGAAAAGGGGCAGCCCATAGCTGGCCGGCGCCCCCCCTTTCCCCAAGTCCTAGTAGGACTAGGAGAAGGGGCCGGCCCCCCCTCTTTCTCCTTTTTCCCCGAGAGTCCTAATTGGAATAGGATTGGAGGGGGGAGTCCTACTCCCGGTGGGAGTAGGACTCCCCTGCGCCTCCCTCTCCCTGGCCGGCCGGCCCCCCTTCCTCCAACCTTTATATACGGGGGCAGGGGACACCCCAAGACACACAAGTTGATCCTTGAGATCGTTCCTTAGCCGTGTGCGGTGCCCCCTGCCACCAAATTCCACCTCGATCGTACCGTTACAGTGCTTAGGCGAAGCCCTGCGTCGGTAGTACATCAAGATCGTCACCACGCCGTCGTGCTGACGGAACTCTTCCTCGACGCTTTGCTGGATCGGAGCCCGAGGATCGTCATCGAGCTGAACGTGTGCTAAGAACTCGGAGGTGCCGGAGTAACGGTGCTTGGATCGGTCGGATCGGGAAGAAGACGTACGACTACTTCCTCTACGTTGTGTGATCGCTTCCGCAGTCGGTCTGCGTTGGTACGTAGACAACACTCTCCCCTCTCGTTGCTATGCATCACCATGATCTTGCGTGTGCGTAGGAAATTTTTCTAAATTACTATGTTCCCCAACAGGTGGGCCCCCGGGACCCTTCCGCTGGTCCCGGTACAATACCGATGACCCCGGAACTTGTCCCGATGGCTGAAATAGGACTTCCTATATATAAATCTTTACCTCCGGACCATTCCGGAATTCCTCGTGACGTCCGGGATCTCATCCGGGACTCCAAACAACATTCGGTAACCACATACAAACTTCCTTTATGACCCTAGCGTCATCGAACCTTAAGTGTGTAGACCCTACGGGTTCGGGAGACATGCAGACATGACCGAGACGTTCTCTGGTCAATAACCAACAGCGGGATCTGGATACCCATGTTGGATCCCACATGTTCCACGATGATCTCATCGGATGAACCACGATGTCAAGGACTTAATCAATCCCGTATACAATTCCCTTTGTCTAGCGGTACGATACTTGCCCGAGATTCGATCGTCGGTATCCCGATACCTTGTTCAATCTCGTTACCGGCAAGTCTCTTTACTCGTTCCGTAACACATCATCCCGTGATCAACTCCTTGATCACATTGTGCACATTATGATGATGTCCTACCGAGTGGGCCCAGAGATACCTCTCCATCACACGGAGTGACAAATCCCAGTCTCGATTCGTGCCAACCCAACAGACACTTTCAGAGATACCCCTAGTGTACCTTTATAGCCACCCAGTTACGTTGTGACGTTTGGCACACCCAAAGCACTCCTACGGTATCCGGGAGTTGCACAATCTCATGGTCTAAGGAAATGATACTTGACATTAGCAAAGCTTTAGCATACGAACTACACGATCTAGTGCTATGCTTAGGATTGGGTCTTGTCCATCACATCATTCTCCTAATGATGTGATCCCGTTATCAACGACATCCAATGTCCATGGTCAGGAAACCGTAACCATCTATTGATCAATGAGCTAGTCAACTAGAGGCTTACTAGGGACATGGTGTTGTCTATGTATCCACACATGTATCTGAGTTTCCTATCAATACAATTATAGCATAGATAATAAATGATTATCATGAACAAGGTAATATAATAATAACCAATTTATTATTGCCTCTAGGGCATATTTCCAACAGTCTCCCACTTGCACTAGAGTCAATAATCTAGTTCACATCGCCATGTGATTAACACTCACAGGTCACATCGCCATGTGACTAACACCCAAGAGTTTACTAGAGTCTACTTCACATCACTATGTGATTAATACTCAATGAGTTCTAGGTTTGATCATGTTGCTTGTGAGAGAGGTTTTAGTCAACGGGTCTGAACCTTTCAGATCCGTGTGTGCTTTACAAATCTCTATGTCATCTCCTAGATGCAGCTACCACGTTCTATTTGGAGCTATTCCAAATAACTGTTCTACTTGGAGCTATTCTAAATTGTTGCTCCATTATACGTATCCGGTATCTCTACTCAGAGCTATCCGGATAGGTGTTAAGCTTGCATCGACGTAACTCTTTACGTCAAACTCTTTATCACCTCCATAATCGAGAAAATTCCTTAGTACACTAGTTACTAAGGATAACTTTGACCGCTGTCCTGTGATCCATTCTTGGATCACTCTTGTACCCCTTGACTGACTCATGGCAAGGCACACTTCAGGTGCGGTACACAGCACAGCATACTGTAGAGCCTATGTTTTAAGCATAGGGGACGACCTTCGTCCTTTCTCTCTATTCTGCCGTGGTCGAGCTTTAAGTCTTAACTTCATACCTTACAACTCAGGCAAGAACTCCTTCTTTGACTGATCCATCTTGAACACCTTCGAGATCATGTTAAGGTATGTGCTCATTTGAAAGTACCATTAAGCGTTTTTTTGATCTATTCTTATAGATCTTGATGCTCAATGTTCAAGTAGCTTAATCCAGGCTTTCAATTGAAAAACACTTTTCAAATAACCCTATATGCTTTCTTAGAAATTCTACATCATTTCTGATCAACAATATGTCAACAACATATACTCATCAGAAATTCTATAGTGCTCCCACTCACTTCTTTGGAAATACAAGTTTCTCATAAATCTTTGATCATCTCATCAAAGCATACATTCCAACTCCTAGATGCTTACTCCAGTCCTTAGAAGGATTGCTGGAGCTTTGCATACTTATTAGCATATTTCAGGATTGACAAAACCTTCCGGTTGTATCACATACAACCTTTCCTCAAGAAAATCGTGAGGAAACAATGGTTTTTGACATCCTATCTACAAGATTTCATAAATAATGTAGTAATCGCTAATATAATTCCAACAGACTCTTAGCATCGCTACGAGTGAGAAAGTCTCATTGTAGTCAACTCCTTGAACTTGTCGAAAACATCTTAACGATAAGTCGAGCTTTCTTAATGGTGACATTTGCCATCATTGTCCGTCTTCCTTTTAAAATCCATCTATACTCAACAGCCTCATGACCATCGAGCTGTTCTGTCAAAGTCTACACTTTGTTTCCATACATGGATCCACTCTCGGATTTTATGGCCTCGAGCCATCTATCGGAATCCAGGCCCACCATCGCTTCTCCATAGCTCGTAGGTTCATTGTTGTCTCGCAACATGACTTCCAAGACAGGATTACGTACCACTCTGAAGTAGTACGCATCCTTGTCATCTTACGAGGTTTGGGAGTGACTTGATCCGAAGTCTCATGATCAATATCATAAGCTTCCACTTCAATTGGTGTAGGTGCCACAGGAACAACTCTTTGTGCCCTGCTATACACTAGTTGAACTAACGGTTTAATAACCTCATCAAGTCTCCACCATCCTCCCACTCAATTCTTTCGAGAGAAACTTTTCCTCGAGAAAGGACCCGATTCTAGAAACAATCCCTTATGGCTTTCGGATCTGAGATAGGAGGTATACCCAACTGTTTTGGGTGTCCTATGAAGATGCATTTATCCGCTTTGGGTTCGAGCTTATCAGCCTGAAACTTTTTCACATAAGCGTCGCAGCCCCAAACCTTTTAAGAAATGACAGCTTAGGTTTCTCTAAACCATAGTTCATACGGTGTCACCTCATCGGAATTATGTGGTGCCCCTTTTTAAAGTGAATGTGGTTGTCTCTAATGCCTAACCCATAAACTATCGTGGTAATTCGATAAGAGACATCATGGTATGCATCATATCCAATAGGGTGCAGTTATGATGTTCGGACACACCATCACACTATGGTGTTCCAGGCTGTGAAACAATTTCCACAATGTCTTAATTCTGTGCCAAACTCGTAATTCAGATATTCATCTCTATAATCATATCATAGATCTTTTATCCTCTTGTCACGACAATCTTTCAACTTCACACTGAAATTACTTGAACCTTTCAATAATTCAGACTCATGATTCATCAAGTAAACATCTACTCAAATCATCTGTGAAGTAAGAACATAACGATATCCACTACATGCCTCAGCACTCATTGGACTGCACACATCAAAATGTATTACTTCCAACAAGTTGCTTTCTAGTTCCATTTTACTGAAAACGAGGCTTTCAGTCATCTTGCCCATGTGGTATGATTTGCATGTCTCAACTGATTCAAAATCAAGTGAGTCCAAACGGTCCATTTGCATGGAGTTTCTTCATGCATATACACCAATAGACATGGTTCGCATGTCTCAAACTTTTCAAAAATGAGTGAGCCCAAAGATCCATCAACATGGAGCTTCCTCATGCGTTTTATACCGATATGACTTACGTGGCAGTGCCACAAGTAGGTGGTACTATCATTACTATCTTTTGGCATGAACATGTGTATCACTACGATCGAGATTCAATAAACCATTCATTTTAGGTGTAAGACCATTGAAGGTATTATTCAAATAAACAGAGTAACCATTATTCTCCTTAAATGAATAACCGTATTGCGATAGACATAATCCAATCATGTCTATGCTCAACACAAACACCAATCTCGATGGTAGAGGGAGCGTGCGATACTTGATCACATCAAGCTTGGAAACACTTCCAACACATATCGTCATCTCACCTTTAGCTAGTCTCCGTTTGTTCCGTAGCTTTTATTTTGAGTTACTAACACTTAGTAACCGAACCGGTATCTAATACCCTGGTGCTACTAGGAGTACTAGTAAAGTACACATTAACATAATGTATATCCAATATACTTCTATCGACCTTGCCAGCCTTCTTATCTACCAAGTATCTAGGGTAATTCTGCTCCAGTGGCTGTTCCTCTTATTACAGAAGCACTTAGTCTCGGGTTTGGGTTCAACCTTGGGTTTCTTCACTAGAGCAGCAGCTGAATTGCCGTTTCATGAAGCATCCCTTCTTGCCCTTGCCCTTTTTGAAACTAGTGGTTTCACCAACCATCAACAATTGATGCTCCTTCTTGATTTCTACTTTCGTGGTGTCAAACATCGCGAATATCTCAAGGATCATCATATATGTCCCTAATACATGATAGTTCATCACGAAGCTCTAGCAGCTTGGTGGTAATGACTTCGGAGAAACATCACTATCTCATCTGGAAGATCAGCTCCCACTTGATTCAAGTGATTGTTGTACTCAGACAATCTGAGCACAAGCTCAACAATTGAGCTTTTCTCGCTTAGTTTGCAGGTTAAGAAAATCGTCGGAGGTCTTATACCTCTTGACGTGGGCACGAGCCTGAAATCCCAATTTCAGCCCTCAAAACATCTCATATGTTTCGCGACGTTTCAAAACGTCTTTGGTGCCTCAACTCTAAACCGTTTAACTGAACTATCATGTAGTTATCAAAACGTGTATGTCAGATGTTCGCAACATCCACAGACAACGTTCGAGGTTCAGCACACTGAGCGGTGCATTACGGACATAAGCCTTCTAAGAAGCAATGAGGACAATCCTCAGTCTATGGACCTAGTCCGCATAATTGCTACTATCAACTTTCAACTAATTTTTCTCTAGGAACATATCTAAACAGTAGAACTAAAGCGCGAGCTACGACATAATTTGTAAAATCCTTTTGACTATGTTCAGGATAATTAAGTTCATCTTATGAACTCCCACTCAGATAGACATCCCTCTAGTCATCTAAGTGATTACATGATCCGAGTCAACTAGGCCGTGTCCGATCATCACGTGAGACGGACTAGTGATCATCGGTGAACATCTTCATGTTGATCGTATCTTCTATACGACTCATGCTCGACCTTTCGGTCTTCTCGAGGGTCTGTACATGCTAGGCTCGTCAAGTTAACCCTAAGTGTTTCGCGTGTGTAAATCTGTCTTACACCCGTTGTATGTGAACGTTAGAATCTAACACCCGATCATCACGTGGTGCTTCGAAACACGAACTGCCGCAACGGTGCACAGTTAGGGGAGAACACTTCTTGAAATTGTTGTAAGGGATCATCTTATTTACTACCGTCGTTCTGAGCAAATAATATGTATAAACATGATAAACATCACATGCAATCAAATAGTGACATGATATGGCCATCATCACTTTGCTCCTTTTGATCTCCATCTTTGGGGCTCCATGATCATCATCGTCATCGGCATGACACCATGATCTCCATCATCGTGTCTTCTTGAAGTTGTCTCGTCATCTATTACTTCTACTACTATGGCTAACGCTTTAGCAATAAAGCAAAGTAATTACATGACGTTTATGTTGACACGCAGGTCATAAATAAATTAAGACAACTCCTATGGCTCCTGCCGGTTGTCATACTCATCGACATGCAAGTCGTGATTCCTATTACAAGAACATGATCAATCTCATACATCACATATATCATTCATCACATCCTTTTGGCCATATCACATCACATAGCATACCCTGCAAAAACAAGTTAGACGTCCTCTAATTGTTGTTTGCATGTTTTACGTGGCTGCTATGGGTTTCTAGCAAGAACGTTTCTTACCTACGCAAAACCACAACGTGATATGCCAATTGCTATTTACCCTTCATAAGGACCCTTTTCATCGAATCCGATCCGACTAAAGTGGGAGAGACAGACACCCGCCAGCCACCTTATGCAACTAGTGCATGTTTGTCGGTGGAACCGGTCTCACGTAAGAGTACGTGTAAGGTTGGTCCGGGCCGCTTCATCCCACGATGCCGCCGAATCAAGATAAGACTAGTAACGGAAAGCATATTGAACAAAATCAACGCCCACAACTACTTTGTGTTCTACTCGTGCATAGAATCTACGCAATAGACCTAGCTCTAATACCACTGTTGGGGAACGTAGCAGAAATTCAAAATTTTCCTACGTGTCACCAAGATCTATCTATGGAGAGACCAGCAACGAGGGGAAGGAGAGTTGCATCTACATACCCTTGTAGATCGCTAAGCGGAAGCGTTCAAGTGAACGGGGTTGATGGAGTCGTACTCGTCGTGATTCAAATCACCGATGATCCTAGTGCCGAACGGACGGCACCTCCGCGTTCAACACACGTATAGCCCAGTGACGTCTCCCATGCCTTGATCCAGCAAGGAGAGATGGAGAGGTAGAGGAAGACTCCATCCAGCAGCAGCACAACGGCATGGTGGTGGTGGAGGAGCGTGGCAATCCTGCAGGGCTTCGCCTAAGCACCACGGGAGAGGAGAAGAACTTGGGAGAGAGGGAGGGGCTGCACCAAAGGCAAAAGGTGTGTCTTAGAGGCCCTCCTACCCCCACTATATATAGGGATCCCAAGGGGGGGGGTGCACCAGCCCTAGGAGATCCAATCTCCTAGGGGGCGGCGGACAGGGGAGGAGTCCTTCCCCCCCAAGGCACCTAGGAGGTGCCTTCCCCTGCTGGGACTCTTCCTTTAGGGTTTCCCCAGGTGCATGGGCCTCTTGGGGCTGGTGCCCTTGGCCCATGTAGGCCAAGGCGCACCCCCTACAGCCCATGTGCCCCCCCGGGGTAGGTGGCCCCACCCGGTGGGCCCCCGGGACCCTTCTGGTGGTCCCGGTACAATACCGATGACCCCGAAACTTGTCCCGATGGCCGAAATAGGACTTCCTATATATATAAATCTTTACCTCCGGACCATTCCGGAACTCCTCGTGACGTCCGGGATCTCATCCAGGACTCCGAACAACATTCGGTAACCACATACAAACTTCCTTTATAACCCTAGCGTCGTCGAACCTTAAGTGTGTAGACCCTACGGGTTCGGGAGACATGCAGACATGACCGAGACGTTCTCTAGTCAATAACCAACAACGGGATCTGGATACCCATGTTGGCTCCCACATGTTCCACGATGATCTCATCGGATGAACCACGATGTCAAGGACTTAATCAATCCCGTATACAATTCCCTTTGTCTAGCGGTACGATACTTGCCCGAGATTCGATCGTCGGTATCCCGATACCTTGTTCAATCTCGTTACCGGCAAGTCTCTTTACTCGTTCCGTAACACATCATCCCGTGATCAACTCCTTGATCACATTGTGCACATTGTGATGATGTCCTACCGAGTGGGCCTAGAGATACCTCTCCGTCACACGGAGTGACAAATCCCAGTCTCGATTCGTGCCAACCCAACAGACACTTTCAGAGATACCCGTAGTGTACCTTTATAGCCACCCAGTTACGTTGTGACATTTGTCACACCCAAAGCACTCCTATGGTATCCGGGAGTTGCACAATCTCATGGTCTAAGGAAATGATACTTGACATTAGCAAAGCTTTAGCATACGAACTACACGATCTAGTGCTATGCTTAGGATTGGGTCTTGTCCATCACATCATTCTCCTAATGATGTGATCCCGTTATCAACGACATCCAATGTCCATGGTCAGGAAACCGTAACCATCTATTGATCAACGAGCTAGTCAACTAGAGGCTTACTAGGGACATGGTGTTGTCTATTTATCCACACATGTATCTGAGTTTCCTATCAATACAATTATAGCATGGATAATAAACGATTATCATGAACAAGGAAATATAATAATAACCAATTTATTATTGCCTCTAGGGCATATTTCCAACACAACGAGCTAGTCAACTAGAGGCTTACTAGGGACATGTTGGTGTCTGTTATTCACACTTGTATTACGATTTCCGGATAACACAATTATAGCATGAATAAAGACAATTATCACGAACAAGGAAATATAATAATAATACTTTTATTATTGCCTCTAGGGCATATTTCCAACAGTCTGCCACTTGCACTAGAGTCAATAATCTAGTTACATTGTGATGAATCAAACACCCATGGAATTCTGGTGTTGATCATGTTTTGCCCTAGGGAGAGGTTTAGTCAACGGATCTGGTACGTTCAGGTCCGTATGTACTTTACAAATCTCTATGTCTCCATGTTGAACATTTTCACGAAGGGAGTTGAAGCGACGCTTGATGTGCCTCGTCTTCTTGTGAAACCTGGGCTCCTTGGCAAGTGCAATAGCTCCAGTGTTGTCACAGAAGAGCTTGATCGGCCCCGACGCATTGGGTATGACTCCGAGGTCGGTGATGAACTCCTTCACCCAAATTGCTTCATGTGCTGCCTCCGAGGCTGCCATGTACTCCGCTTCACATGTAGATCCCACCACGACGCTCTGCTTGCAACTGCACCAGCTTACTGCCCCACCATTCAAAATATACACGTATCCGGTTTGTGACTTAGAGTCATCCAGATCTGTGTCGAAGCTAGCGTCGACGTAACCCTTTATGACGAGCTCTTCGTCACCCCCATAAATGAGAAACATTTCCTTAGTCCTTTTCAGGTACTTCAGGATATTCTTGACCGCTGTCCAGTGTACCTTGCCGGGATTACTTTGGTACCTTCCTACCAAACTTACGGCAAGGTTTACATCAGGTCTGGTACACAGCATGGCATACATAATAGAACCTATGGCTGAGGCATAGGGGATGACACTCATCTCTTCTATCTCTTCTGCCGTGGTCGGACATTGAGCTAAGCTCAATTTCACACCTTGCAACACAGGCAAGAACCCCTTCTTAGACTGGTCCATATTGAACTTCTTCAATATCTCATCAAGGTATGTGCTTTGTGAAAGACTTATGAGGCGTCTCGATCTATCTCTATAGATTTTGATGCCTAATATATAAGCAGCTTCTCCAAGGTCCTTCATTGAAAAACTCTTATTCAAGTAGGCCTTGATGCTGTCCAAGAGTTCTATATCATTTCCCATCAAAAGTACGTCATCTACATATAATATGAGAAATGCTACAGAGCTCCCACTCACTTTCTTGTAAACGCAGGCTCCTCCATAAGTCTGCGTAAACCCAAACGCTTTGATCATCTCATCAAAGCGAATGTTCCAACTCCGAGATGCTTGCACCAGCCCATAAATCGAGCATTGGAGCTTGCACACCTTGTTAGCATTCTTAGGATCGACAAAACCTTCTGGCTGCATCATATACAATTCTTCCTTAAGGAAACCATTAAGGAATGCCGTTTTGACGTCCATTTGCCATATCTCATAATCGTAGAATGCGGCAATTGCTAACATGATTCGGACGGACTTTAGCTTCGCTACCGGTGAGAAAGTCTCATCGTAGTCAACCCCTTGAACTTGTCGATAACCCTTAGTGACAAGCCGAGCTTTATAGATGGTCACATTACCATCCGTGTCTGTCTTCTTCTTAAAGATCCATTTATTTTCTATGGCTCGCCGTTCAACGGGCAAGTCAGTCAAAGTCCATACTTCATTTTCATACATGGATCCTATCTCGGATTTCATGGCTTCTAGCCATTTGTCGGAATCCGGGCCCGCCATCGCTTCTTCATAGTTCGAAGGTTCACCGTTGTCTAACAACATGATTTCCAAGACAAGGTTGCCGTACCATTCTGGTGCGGAACGTGTCCTTGTGGACCTTCGAATTTCAGTAGGAGCTTGATAAGAAGTATCTTGATCATTATCATTAACTTCCTCTCTAGTCGGTGCTGGCACCTCAGGAACATTTTCTTGAGTTGCGCCATTTTCCGGTTCAAGAGGTAATACTTCATCAAGTTCTACTTTCCTCCCACTTACTTCCTTCGAGAGAAACTCCTTCTCTAGAAAGGACCCATTCTTGGCAACAAAGATCTTGCCTTCGGATCTGAGGTAGAAGGTATACCCAATAGTTTCTTTTGGGTATCCTATGAAGACGCATTTTTCCGACTTGGGTTCGAGCTTTTCAGGTTGAAGTTTCTTGAAATAAGCATCGCATCCCCAAACTTTTAGAAACGACAGCTTAGGTTTCTTTCCAAACCATAATTCATACGGTGTCGTCTCAACGGATTTCGACGGAGCCCTATTTAAAGTGAATGCGGCAGTCTCTAAAGCATAGCCCCAAAAAGATAGTGGTAAATCGGTAAGAGACATCATAGATCGCACCATATCTAATAGAGTGCGATTACGACGTTCGGATACACCGTTACGCTGAGGTGTTCCAAGCGGCGTGAGTTGTGAAACTATTCCACATTTTCTTAAGTGTGTGCCAAATTCGTGACTCAAGTATTCTCCTCCATGATCTGATCGTAGAAACTTGATTTTCCTGTCATGTTGATTCTCAACCTCACTCTGAAATTCCTTGAACTTTTCAAAGGTTTCAGACTTATGTTTCATTAAGTAGATATAACCATATCTACTCAAGTCATCAGTGAGGGTGAGAACATAACGATAGCCGCCGCGAGCCTCAACACTCATTGGACCGCACACATCAGTATGTATGATTTCCAATAAGTTGGTTGCTCGCTCCATTGTTCCTGAGAACGGAGTCTTGGTCATTTTACCCATGAGGCATGGTTCGCACGTGTCAAATGATTCATAATCAAGAGACTCTAAAAGTCCATCTGCATGGAGCTTCTTCATGCGTTTGACACCTATGTGACCAAGGTGGCAGTGCCACAAGTATGTGGGACTATCATTATCAACTTTACATCTTTTGGTACTCACATTATGAACATGTGTAGCATTACGTTCGAGATTCATAAAGAATAAACCATTCACCATAGGAGCATGACCATAAAACATATCTCTCATATAAATGGAACAACCATTATTCTCGGATCTAAATGAGTAGCCATCTCGAATTAAACGAGATCCTGATAAAATGTTCATGCTCAAAGCTGGCACTAAATAACAATTATTAAGGTTTAAAACTAATCCCGAAGGTAAATATAGAGGTAGCGTGCCGACGGCGATCACATTGACCTTGGAACCATTCCCGACGCGCTTCGTCACCTCGTCCTTTGCCAGTTTCCGCTTATTCCGCAGCCCCTGCTTTGAGTTACAAATGTGAGCAACTGCACCGGTATCAAATACCCAGGAGCTACTACGGACACTAGTAAGGTACACATCAATTACATGTATATCACATATACCTTTTGTTTTGCCGGCCTTCTTGTCTGCTAAGTATTTGGGGCAGTTCCGCTTCCAGTGACCGCTTCCCTTGCAATAAAAGCACTCCGTCTCGGGCTTGGGTCCATTCTTTGGCTTCTTCCCGGCAGCTTGCTTGCCGGGCGCGGCAACTTCCTTGCCGTCCTTCTTGAAGTTCTTTTTACCCTTGCCTTTCTTGAACTTAGTGGTTTTATTGACCATCAACACTTGATGTTCCTTCTTGACTTCTACCTCTGCTGATTTCAGCATTGCAAACAACTCAGGAATGGTCTTTTGCATCCCCTGCATGTTGAAGTTCATCACAAGGCTTTTGTAGCTTGGTGGAAGCGACTGGAGGATTCTGTCAATGACCGCATCATCCGGGAGATTAACTCCCTGCTGAGACAAGCGGTTATGTAACCCAGACATAGTGAGTATGTGCTCACTGACAGAACTATTTTCCTCCATCTTACAGCTGAAGAATTTATCGGAGACTTCATATCTCTCGATCCGGGCATGAGCTTGAAAAACCATTTTCAGCTCTTCGAACATCTCATATGCTCCATGTCTCTCAAAACGCTTTTGGAGCCCCGGCTCTAAACTGTAAAGCATGCCGCACTAAACGAGGGAGTAGTCGTCAACACGTGTCTGCCAAGCGTTCATAATGTCTTGGTTCTGTGGGACGGGAGCTTCACCTAGCGGTGCTTGTAGGACGTAATCTTTCTTGGCAGCTATGAGGATGATCCTCAGGTTCCGGACCCAGTCCGTATAGTTGCTGCCATCGTCTTTCAGCTTGGTTTTCTCTAGGAATGCGTTGAAGTTGAGGACTACGTGGGCCATTTGATCTACAAGACATATTGTAAAATATTTTAGACTAAGTTCATGATAATTAAGTTCATCTAATCAAATTATATAATGAACTCCCACTTAGATAGACATCCCTCCAGTCATCTAAGTATAACATGATCCGAGTCAACTAGGCCGTGTCCGATCATCACGTGAGACGGACTAGTCAACATCGGTGAACATTTTCATGTTGATCGTATCTTCTATACGACTCATGCTCGACCTTTCGGTCTTCTGTGTTCCGAGGCCATGTCTGTACATGCTAGGCTCGTCAAGTCAACCTAAGTGTTTGCATGTGTAAATCTGTCTTACACCCGTTGTATGTGAACGTCTGAATAAAACACCCAATCATCACGTGGTGTTTTGAAACAGCGAACTGTCGCAACGGTGCACAGTTAGGGGGAACACTTCTTGAAATTAATATGAGGGATCATCTTATTTACTACCGTCGTTCTAAGTAAACAAGATGCAAAACATGATAAACATCACATGCAATCAAATAATAAACGTGACATGATATGGCCAATATCACATAGCTCCTTTGATCTCCATCTTGGGGCTCCATGATCATCTTGTCACCGGCTTGACACCATGATCTCCATCATCGTGTCTCCATGAAGTTGCTCGCCAACTATTACTTCTACTACTATGGCTAACGCGTTTAGCAATAAAGTAAAGTAATTTACATGGCGTTTCTCAATGACACGCAGGTCATACAAAAAATAAAGACAACTCCTATGGCTCCTGCCGGTTGTCATACTCATCGACATGCAAGTCATGATTCCTATTACAATAGCATGAACATCTCATACATCACATATAGATCATTCATCATTCATCACAACTTTGGCCATATCATATCACAAACCACTTGCTGCAAAAACAAGTTAGACGTCCTCTAATTGTTGTTGCAAGTTTTACGTGGCTGAATTAGGGTTCTAGCAAGAATGTTTTCTTACCTACGTGAAAGCCACAACGAGATTTGTCAACTTCTATTTACCCTTCATAAGGACCCTGTTCATCGAATCCGCTCCAACTAAAGTGGGAGAGACAGACACCCGCCAGCCACCTTATGCAACTAGAGCATGTTAGTCGGTGGAACCGGTCTCACGTAAGCGTACGTGTAAGGTTGGTCCGGGCCGCTTCATCCCACAATACCGCTGAAGCAAGAAAAGACTAGTAGCGGCAAGAAAGTTGACAAATCTACGCCCACAACAAATTGTGTTCTACTCGCGCAAGAAGAACTACGCATAGACCTAGCTCTGATACCACTGTTGGGGAACGTTGCAGAAAACAAAAAATTTCCTACGGTTTCACCAAGATCCATCTATGAGTTCATCTAGCAACGAGTATTCAGATTGCATCTACATACCTTTGTAGATCGCGAGCAGAAGCGTTCAAAGAACGGGGTTGATGTTGTCGAACACGACGTGATCCAAATCACCGATGACCAAGCGCCGAACGGACGGCACCTCCGCGTTCAACACACGTACGGGATGGGAGACGTCTCCTCCTTCTTGATCCAGCAAGGGGAAAGGAGAGGTTGATGAAGATCCAGCAGCACGACGGCGTGGTGGTGGATGCAGGGCGTCACAGTAGCAGGGCTTCGCCTGTACTACGAGAGAGAGACGTAACGGGGAGAGAGGGAGGCGCCAGGGGCTGGTGTATGAAGTCCCTCCTCTCCCCCACTATATATAGGAGGGCCAAGGGGGGTGGTGCGCCAGCCTAGGAGATCCAATCTCCTAGGTGCGGCGGCCAAGGGGAGGTTTCCCTCCCTCCCAAGGCACCTAGAGGTGCCTTCCACCATTGGGACTCTTCCCTTATGTGGAACCCTAGGCGCATGGGCTTTTGGGGCTGGTGCCCTTGGCCCATCTAGGCCAAGGCGAACCCCCTACAGCCCATGTGGCCCCCCGGGACAGGTGGCCCCACCCGGTGGGCCCCCGGGACCCCTCCGGTGGTCCCGGTACAATACCGATAACCCCGAAACTTGTCCCGATGGTCGAAACAGCACTTCCTATATATAATTCTTTACCTCCGGACCATTCCAAAACTCCTCGTGACATCCGGGATCTCATCCGGGACTCCGAACAACATTCGGGTTACTGCATATACATATCTTCACAACCCTAGCGTCACCGAACCTTAAGTGTGTAGACCCTACGGGTTCGGGAGACAAGCAGACATGACCGAGACGACTCTCCGGTCAATAACCAACAGTGGGATCTGGATACCCATGTTGGCTCCCACATGCTCCACGGTGATCTCATCGGATGAACCACGATGTCGAGGATTCAATCAACCCCGTATACAATTCCCTTTGTCTGTCGGTATGTTACTTGCCCGAGATTCGATCGTCGGTATCCCAATACCTCGTTCAATCTCGTTACCGGCAAGTCACTTTACTCATACCGTAATGCATGATCCCGTGACCAGACACTTGGTCACTTTGAGCTCAATATGATGATGCATTACCGAGTGGCCCCAGTGATACCTCTCCGTCATACGGAGTGACAAATCCCAGTCTTGATCCGTGTCAACCCAACAGACACTTTCGGAGATACCAGTAGTATACCTTTATAGTCACCCAGTTACGTTGTGATGTTTGGTATACCCAAAGCACTCCTACGGTATCCGGGAGTTACACGATCTCATGGTCTAAGGAAAAGATACTTGACATTGCAAAACTCTAGCAAACGAACTACACGATCTTTATGCTATGTTTAGGATTGGGTCTTGTCCATCACATCATTCTCCTAATGATGTGATCCCGTTATCAATGACATCCAATGTCTATAGTCAGGAAACCATGACTCTCTGTTGATCAACGAGCTAGTCAACTAGAGGCTTACTAGGGACATGTTGGTGTATGTTATTCACACTTGTATTACGATTTCCGGATAACACAATTATAGCATGAATAAAGACAATTATCACGAACAAAGAAATATAATAATAATGCTTTTATTATTGCCTCTAGGGCATATTTCCAACAGCAGCCGCACCCTTGCATCTTGGCGCCCCCCTCTCCCCTGCTACACCTCTCCCTCTCGCGTAGACGCTCGGCGAAGCCCTGCTGCACGTGACAACTGCATCCACCATCACGCCGTCGTGCTGCTGGATCTTCATTAACCTCTCCTTCCCCCTTGCTGGATCAAGAAGGAGGAGACGTCATCTGCTCCGTACGTGTGTTGAACGCGGAGGTGCCGTCCGTTCGGCGCTTGGTCATCGGCGATTTGATCACGGCGAGTACGACTCCGTCATCCACGTTCTAGTGAACGCTTCCGCTCGTGATATACAAAGGTATGTAGATGCAATCTGAATACTCGTTGCTAGATGAACTCATATATGGATCTTGGTGAAACCGTAGGAAATTTTTTGTTTTCTGCAACGTTCCCCAACACAGACATGGTTACGGAACACGAGAGACCGAAAGGTCGAACATGAGTCGTATAGTAGATGCGATCAATATGGAGGTGTTCACCGTTGATGACTAGTCCGTCTCACGTGATGATCGGGCACGACCTAGTCAATTCGGATCATGTATCACTTAGATGACTAGAGGAATGTCTATCTGAGTGAGAGTTCATTAAATAATTTGATTGGATGCACTTAATTATCATGAACTTAGTCTAAAAATTGTCTTTACAATCTATCATGTAGATCCAATGGCCCACGCTAATGTTGCCCTCAACTTCAATGCGTTCCTATAGAAAACCAAGCTGAAAGACAATGGAAGCAACTATACGGACTGGGTCCGTAACTTGAGGATCATCCTCATAGCTTCCAAGAAAGCATATGTCATTGAAGCACCGCTAGGTGACACACCCATTTTCTCAGCAACTCAAGACGTTATGAACGCCTGGCAGTCGCGTACTGATGATTACTCCCTTGTTCAGTGCGGCATGCTTTACAGCTTAGAATCGGGGCTCCAAAAGCGTTTTGAGAAACATGGAGCATATGAGATGTTCCAAGATCTGAAAATGGTTTTCCAAGCTCATGCCGGGGTTGAGAGATATGAAGTCTCCAACAAGTTCTACAGTTGTAAGATGGAGAAAAACAGTTCTGTCAGCGAGCATATACTCAAAATGTCTGGGTTGCACAACCGCTTGACTTAGCTGGGAGTTAATCTCCCGGATGACGCGGTCATTGACAGAATTCTTCAGTCGCTTCCACCTAGCTACAAGAGCTTTGTGATGAACTACAATATGCAAGGGATGGAGAAGTCCATTCCTGAGTTATATTCGATGCTGAAATCAGCGGAGGTGGAGATCAAAAAGGAACATCAAGTGTTGATGGTGAATAAGACCACTAGTTTCAAGAAAGGCAAGGGTAAGAAGAACTTCAAGAAGGACGACAAGGGAGTTGCCGCGCCCGGTAAGTCAGTTGCCGGGAAGAAGCCAAAGAATGGACCCAAGCCTGAGACTGGGTGCTTTTATTGTAAGGGAAATGGTCACTGGAAGCAGAACTGCCCCAAGTACTTAGCGGATAAGAAGGCCGGCAACGCCAAAGGTATATATGATATACATGTTATTGATGTGTACCTTACCAGCGCTCATAGCAGCTCATGGGGATTTGATACCGGTGCAGTTGCTCGCATTTGTAACTCAAAACAGGAGCTGCGAAATAAGCGGAGACTGACGAAAGACGAGGTGACGATGTGCGTCGGGAATGGTTCCAAGGTCGATGTGATCACCGTCGGCACGCTACCTCTACATCTACCTTCGGGATTAGTTTTAAACCTCAATAATTGTTATTTAGTGCCAGCTTTGAGCATGAACATTGTATCTGGATCTTGTTTGATGCAAGATGGCTACTCATTTAAATCCGAGAATAATGGTTGTTCTATTTATATGAGAGATATGTTTTATGGTCATGCCCCGCTGGTCAATGGTTTATTTTTATTAAATCTCGAACGTGATGTTACACATATTCATAGTGTGAATTCCAAAAGATGAAAATGTTGATAATGATAGTCCCATATACTTGTGGCACTGCCGCCTTGGTCATATTGGTGTCAAACGCATGAAGAAACTCCATGAAGATGGACTTCTGGAGTCTCTTGATTATGAATCATTTGATACGTGTGAACCATGCCTCATGGGAAAAATGACCAAGACTCCGTTCTCCGAAACAATGGAGCGAGCAACCAACTTGTTGGAAATAATACATACTGATGTATGCGGTCCAATGAGCGTTGAGGCTCGCTGTGGCTATTGTTATGTTCTCACCCTCACTGATGACTTACGTAGACATGGGTATGTCTACTTAACGAAACACAAGTTTGAGACCTTTGAAAAGTTTAAGGAATTTTAGAGAGAGGTAGAGAATCAACGTGACAGGAAAATAAAGTTCTTACAATCAGATCGTGGAAGAGAATATTTGAGTCATGAGTTTGGCATACACTTAAGGAAATGTGGAATTGTTTCACAACTCACGCCGCCTGGAATACCTCAGCGTAATGGTGTGTACGAACATCGTAATCACACTCTATTGGATATGGTGCGATCTATGATGTCTCTTACCGATCTACCGCCATCATTTTGGGGTTATGCTTTAGAGACTGCCGCATTCACTTTAAATAGGGCACCGTCTAAATCCGTTGAAATGACACCGTATGAATTATGGTTTGGGAAGAAACTAAGTTGTCATTTCTGAAAGTTTGGGGATACGATGCTTTGATAGCACACTAAGTGTTCCTCCGGTATTTGGGAGTTGCATAATCTCATAGTCATAGGAACATGTATAAGTCATGAAAAAAGCAATAGCAATAAACTAAATGATCATAATGCTAAGCTAACGGATGGGTCTTGTCCATCAGATCATTCTCTAATGATGTGATCCCGTTCATCAAATGACAACACATGTCTATGGCTAGGAAACTTAACCATCTTTGATTAACAAGCTAGTCTAGTAGAAGCATACTAGGGACACTCTGTTTGTCTATGTATTCACACATGTACTAAGTTTCCGGTTAATACAATTCTAGCATGAATAATAAACATTTATCATGATATAAGTAAATATAAATAACAACTTTATTATTGCCTCTAGGGCATATTTCCTTCAGATATGTACGTCAACAAGGGTGATGGTACAAAGTGGAGGTGCACATTTATTTATGGAGAGCCTAAGGCGAGCCAGAGGTACGTTACGTGGGATCTTTGAGGCGGATTAAACCTCTTGGTGTTGGACCTTGGTTTATGGTGGGGGATTTTAACGAAACTATGTGGCAAAATGAACACTTCTCTCGACATAAGAGATCTCCTAGACTCATGGCCAATTTTCATGAAGTTCTGTCAGAGTGCAATTTATTTGATTTGGGCTTTCAAGGTGCTCCGTGGACGTATAATAATATTATAATATGCAACAGGGAAACAAGAATGTTAAGGTATGTCTTGACCGTGTAGTGGCTTGCCCTCTTTGGCCTTCTATTTTCCCTCAGTGTAAGGTCCCCCATATTATTAGCTCCAGGTCTGATCACTGCCCCATTTTAATTTAGTTGATGGATAATGTGCAGGGTGGGAGGGTTGCTAGAGAGTTGAAATATGAATCTCTTCATGGATGGGAGTGTTTTGGATGAACATATTAAAATTTGTTGGAAGAGAGGATCAAATATAAAGGATCTGAAAGATGTTGCCAATAATTTAGAAAAAAAAGAATGAAATCTCTTCATGGATGGAGTCGGGTGCATATTGGGTATCTGCCAAAGAAACCTGATTGGGCTCGAAAGAGACTGGACATTTTGTTAAATAGAACTGATCATTCTGCTTTGTTGGAAAGAAAGAAAATTCTAGGGGAGACGGATGAAATTCTTATCAAGGAAGAAATATTATGGAAGCAGAGATCTCGTCTAGACAAGATGAAAGGGCGAGATCGTAATACAAAATATTTTCAGCGAAAGGCTTCTTGGAGAGAAAAAATAATCTATTTTGGCTCTTAGGAAGGATGATGTCTGTCTCACAGAAAATCTAGAGGAAATGAAAGGTAACCCATACTCATTTTTAAACAACTTGATTCTTGTGATGCTTCGGTTGATCCATCCCACATTATTTCGACAGTCAAGCCCTGTGTGACTGATGATATGAATGATGATCTTTGCAAACCTTTTACGAAAAAAGAAATAAGTGATGCCCTTTTTCAAATGGGACTGTTAAAAGTGCTAGGTCCAGATGGTTTTCCTGTGAGGTTTTTCAAGCGGAACTGGGGTCTAATTGATGATGATATCGTGAAGGTTGTTCAACATTTTTTTATTTCTGGAATTATGTCTGACAGTATTAATGCTGCAACTATTGTTCTCAGTTTCTCACCCTGACACTAGTAGGGAAAAGCCTAGCAGCAGCGCGGGTTTTGGGTGTATCAGTAGCGCGGGTGCCCGCGCTACTGATACGGCGCCACAGCTAACTTGTAGAAGTAGCGCGTGTTGACACATGCTACTGCTATACATGGTTAGCGGTAGCGTGTGTTGCAAACATCGCTACTGCTAATTATCTGTAGCGGGTCTTATACCCCGCACTACTGCTATTACTTTCAAAAACAAAAAAATCTCGATCCCGTGCGTGCTGTCAATGGCAACAGTGGTTCTATCTAGTGATGATTGGCGTCCCCAGAGGCATGAACGAACAGTGGAAGACTAGATCCGACGGTGGCTGTTGGAGAGGGCCCGTTTCTATGGCAGAGCTAGGCCGCGGCATGGGTCTCCTCTTCCGGACCATGCCAGATAGGTCCGAGTCGTCAATGACGATGACCTGCGCGGGCATGGACATGGAAGGGTGTGTCAAACCAGAGGGAGAGAGAGAAAAGTAAAACCGAGGGAGAGAGGAAGGTGATGGATCGGAGTAGCGGAGCTAGTCACTGGTGGTGAGGTGCTCCGGTGTGGTGGCGCGGGGCGGCGGCCTCCTAGACGCCGATGGAAGACCGGCGAGCTCCTAGACGCCGGTGGCGCGAGGCGGCGGCCTCTTTCGGCACCATGAAGGAGGATGGGCGCATGGGCAAGAGGTCCATGTGAGAGCGTATGGAAAGTGGGAGGAGAGTGTGGCGGAAGAGAGGAGGGATTTGGGGGAGGAGATGGGGATTCGGCTGAGTAGTAGTAGCGCGGTTTTATACCCCTCGCTACTACTATGGCATGTCTCAGGAGGCACGGTAGAGACCGCTTAGTAGTAGCGAGGGTTAAAAACCCGCGCTACTACTATCAACTTAGTAGTAGCGAGGGGTAAAAACCCGTGCTACTAGTAAGTAGCAGTAGCGAGGGGTGTAAACCCTCGCTACTAGTAAGCGTCTGCCTATAAGCTTTTCCCTAGTAGTGTGAAGATTAAGAATCCTCAAACAATCAAAGATTTTAGGCCGATCAGTTTGCGCAATGTTATATACAAGATTATTTTCAAGTGTCTTGTTAACAGGATGCGCCCGCTCCTTGATGGTATGATTTCCCCTACCTAAAGTGCGTTTATTGCGGGAAGGTTAATCTCTGATAATACTATCATAGCTTTTGAATGTATGCATTCATTAAGTACGCTTAAGGATTTAAGAGGGGAATATTGTGCTTATAAGTTGGACCTCGCTAAAGCCTATGACCATGTGAATTGGCAATTTTTGCAAGGTATGATGGGTGCGTCGGGTTTTGTGCCGCAATGGATTAAATGGGTTATGACATGTGTTACTTCGGTAAAATTTACGGTGCGCCTTAATGATCAATTGCTGCAGTTGTTCTCACCTACTCGGGGACTCAGGCAGGGAGATCCTTTATCTCCCTATTTGTTCTTATTTGTTGCTGAGGCGCTTTCTTTGTTGCTTGATGACGCATGTGCCAGGGGAGTTCTCCAGGGATTCAAACTGAATAGACGAGCTCATGGTATTTCTCACCTGTCATCCTGGTTGATCTTCATCAAGTGAAAATGTAATCCTCGGCATGCCTCTAATACTTCAATATGTTAGCATGGAAAATAACTCCTGGATCCAAGGAAATTATATTTTGCTTCAGCTCTTGATGTTGAATAACATTGCTTAGTACACTAGACATCCCAACAGCAACAATCAACAACCTCTATTTATAGACATCAACACCTTGGCCCGTGCACTAAAACACAACGACAACTATAAGCAATATTTGCCATGTCCAATCATATCAAATACCTGCAATGTTTATTGAAGGCACGAGCACAAAGGTGATGACCTGACCAACAACAAATCAAACAATCAAAGAATTAAGACATAAATTTTTCTATCATTAAATAGAAACCTCGAACATAATGAACCAATAAGGTGCGATGCGCCACTGGGCGCAACATGGCTAGTTAACTGTCCTTTTGGATTATGTATGTTTCAAAAGTGGAGCTAAGAGCATCTACATATGGTATTGACATGTGGTAATATCAAATGTGACCTCTCAAACGTCCGTGCACGCGTCCGCGGACAATGGCCAATCACCCCTCATTCTCCGTGTCCACAACCGTGCCCCTCATATCTGCACCCACCCCTCAAATCTATAGTAGCCATGCAATGTGATGCAAAGTACGTAGATAAAGATAACAAACATTCGAACAACACAAACTTATCAACATTCATCCATCACAACCATAAACACAAACCATACATATTCGACAAGGTATTGTACATTCGGACCCAAAAGTTCATCACATGACAATAGCTACCAAAGAAATAGGTATAAAA
>NC_057809.1:620120666-620144406 GCF_018294505.1 Triticum aestivum
CCGCATCGGGTCCTTCCCCTTTGCGGTCACTGAAGCGACAATAATAGTCCTCCGCATAGGCGGTGCTTGCCGTATCGCTGTCGTTGCAGGAGGATGAGATGAAGATCGCGAGACGACGGGAGGCATGGGCCTGCTCCTTCGTGAGTCGGTCCGCTTTTGAGTCGTCGCCCGCTCTTTCCACCGCAAGGCGCTCGAACTTCTCAATGGCGAGCTGGAGGTCCTTGGCGTTCCTGTGGCGAAGGCGCCTCGCCTCCGTCTCCGCCGTGGTTAGCCACCAACGAAGGACTTCATGCAGGAGATTCTCCTCCGGATCTTTCCGCACGGGCGCAGACAGGCACGACCTGCAGGAAAAAGTTGTCGCCGGCGCCCTCACCCTCGCCCACTGCCTCTTTGCGGCGTGCGGTGTGCTCATTCGATTTCCGTGTCCTCCGATGCAGGATTTGGTCCTGCGCGGGCACAAGCACCCACCGCTGTCCGGGAGGTGCAGCGGCCGAAGGGGTGGAAGAGGGTGGCGGATTTTCCTTGACGCGGAGCATGCCGATCGCGTCGCGGAGCGCAAGGAGCCCGATCATTTAGGGGTGGCTTGAGGCGTCCGGTTGTAGATGCTCCAACGACCTAAATCCTCATACCTTAATTTTCATTAAGTTGCTTATCACGAATTTCATGTTGTAGGGCTAGCTAACTGTTAGTGGGTAAGCATTTAGATGCTTGTCCACCGTTGATCTATCAAGTTGGTGCTGGGACGAATCCGAGCCGTTGGTTATCTGAATCCCGGACCCGGAGTGTGGTTGTCCAGACCAGAGTGTGCACTCTGCTCCGTCACGTCAGTCAGTGTGCTTCAGCTTCAGTAAGTAGTACTCACCCCTCCCCACACCCTCCCAAGAAAGAAGAGAGCAGATCCTCTCCGTTCCCGGCGACTCGGCGGCGACACCGCTGGAGAAGAAGACGTCCACGACAGCATCGGCATCGGCATCTCCGTCTCCTTCCCCACCCTACCCCTCCCCACACGTGAGGCTCGCTCTCCCTCCCCCCCCTGCGCCGAAACCCTAGATAGCTGGTTCTTGGTTGGATGAATCGCATCTTGGTTGGATGTTTTTTAAGTGGATTCTGCTGTAAGATGCACTCTGCTAACCTAGCATAGGGCTAGATTTAGAGTAGATTGAGTGGACTAATCGAGATTTCGACTCAGCTAGCGCTGCGATTTCGGGATACTCTGACCCTGTCAGTTTACAGCTGCTGCCCAAGTTTTACAAAATACAGTTTCGTCAGTTGTAGCCGTAAGCTGTTAGAATTCAGTTTCGTCAGACAATACAATACAGTTTTCTTCACTTCAGTTTGGAGCAGGGAATTGTTCACCTCACCCCCAACGATCCAGGAACACAGCACATAATGCATAAAACCATAAAGATTTTCTCCAAATTTATGTGCAGAAAGTTAATTTGAGCTTATGTATACTGCTAGCATCGAAATGTTCTGGATGTACATATGTGCCACAAAAAAGATAAAATAAAATGGAGAACCAAGTTTCTTGCTATTAGCTTATTCTGAACCTGAACACTACATGACAGTCCACCGAAATGTAATCCGATTAAACTGTCGTTTTAGTCTATATATATGAAGTTCCTTTGGTTGTCTATTTATCCGGAGAAGTATCGCGTGTTTATTTATCCATGATTCTTATTCCTGCCAGTACATAGCAAGTTTCTTTGATACATAGGCATATATGTCTCAACCGCAGAATATCAATATCATCTGTTTACCCATGGTTTCGATTAACAGGCCATTCGCCTCGTATTTCCTGGCCAGCTTAGTAGCTTACAGTATTTTTATTTTTTTTCCATTGCTTGCAGAGTTTGTCATCAGCAGCGCATCATGGAGAGGCCCAGCAAACTGCCTGCCGTCTCTCTCCTCGGAACCCCTACGTTTTCGGGACCCCAAGGTTGGGCTGACCTCCCAGATGGCTTGCTTCACTCCATCGTTGATCGGCTGGGCTCCTTCCGAGACCTTCTTGGCTTCGCCGCGACATGCCCCTCGTGGCAGGCTGCCTACTTGGCATACCCATCCAAATCTATATTCTGCACAAAATTCCCACCTCTCCTCATCCAGCCCCGTGTCCGTGCACAAGGTCCTCTTCTTCCTTGTACTGGCGGTTGCCATGAGCTAGTCACATGTAAGGTTATTGATCCAGCAAACCCAAACACGGCCCTTCGCTGCCGGATCCCTCAAAAAACGCTCGAGATGAAGTTGATAGGTTGTTCCTATGGTAATGTCATCTACTACTGCGACGGATGCTGTCGCATCGTCGATGTGTTCACTGGTGTGGAGGTCTCAACTCCACGTCTCCCATCCAGTGTTGTGCATTTCAAATTCTTCCTGAAGGGCATTCTAACAGCCCCCCTTGCATCACCCAACTCACATCTCCTTGTCAGTACCAGCTCATCCCTGTTAGATTTGCCTGTTGGAAGTGACTCTTGGTTTGAAGTCCAGCTTCCTCATATGTTCGAAATAGGCGAGATTGTGGAATTCAATTGCCAGTTCATTCTGTCGGATGGCCATGCGAGCTTCTACACTGTGCAGCTGGTCCCTCGGCTTGGTCTGCATGCGATTTTTTTTTCTTTTTTCGAAAAGGAGGAATACCCCCGGCCTCTGCATCTGGATGATGCATACGACCACTTTATTGATTATAACACAAGACCTTACAAAGTCGTACAACAGTAAGACGAAAGCCACCATCTTCGCAACCTCTGTCGCTACTCCTATCTATCTGATGAAGGGGCGCTGATGGTCTGGGCCTAATACCAAACAGACCTCGCAGCCAAACCTAACATCTGAGACCTGAGGTCCCAACCAGGACTCCTTCCGGGTATGGGCACCCACCAGTCCGGCGTGCTCTTCAACCAAGCTCCCTGCCGGGTATGAGGCCGCCGCAGCCACGTACCATCAATCCATCTTCAGAGCTGTACTGTTGCATGAACCGTGCCAGGCCTCTCTGCCATCGACGCCACCACGACGCCAGACAGCGCCACCATCCTGTGCTCGTCCATCATCACACGCCCACCGGTGATACCCCTATTGCTCCATGCCGCCGAGACTCGCCGTTGTCGACGTACCAGATGCCACGCCGCTCCTCCGACGCGAACACGAAAAACAGGAAACGCCCTAAAGATACAAGGGGCACTCTGCACAACATGAAAGCCGCCATCCAGCCGGCAGCCAAAGCCCCCACCTTCATGAGCCCACACCCGAATCCTAGCTCCCCAGGCAACGCCTCCAAGGAGGGGATGACAACCAAGTTCCATGACACGATTAAACTCGTGCGTGAGGAAGGGGAGGAGGTGTTTGGAAGGCTGGTGGTTTGTGGCGACATGCTTCTGATGGGCGATGGTGCTCGCAGTTTCTACCGCCTCGACATGTCAACCAAGCCTGCAACATGGATGACCGTGGAGAATCTGAACAATTGGGCACTCTTTACAGGAGGGGGACCGACGCTCTCTTGCAAGAGCCCGGAACTATGGGGAGGGAGGAGCAACGTCGGGTACTCTGCTTATAGTTCTCAACCTTGGTCTCTCTATGGGGTGTGTGGCGCGCCAGATCCCGTGCAGGATACACTGCCCATCAATGTCGATGTAGATCGTATGGTGCCAACTTGGCCGTGCTGGCTGTACCCAAGCATGTTCTACTCCGATGGCCGATGATCCGTGCCTGCCGCTGCCGACCAACTAACCGCCAGCTTCTTCTGGAGTTTGCCTTGGAGATGCAAGATTGATTGTTGCTGCATGGATAGGTTAATTTATGGCTTGAAACATTTGGTTAGTTTGTTGAATTTGGTTTCAGTCGCCCAGCTTTTACGAACCTGTGCTATGTATTTCATCAGTATTCTACTAAGTGTACTTGGTCATCTATGCTTCTTTTTTTCTGTGATTGAAGTGACATGTTCAGCGTCTCCCCTGTTTCGTCAACGCGGGAAAGCAAGAGAATGTTTCTGCATGCACTTGAGCTACGCTTGTTGTTCTTGTCGACGCTGTATATGTTTTCTATGCAGTACATATGGCCGATTTGGAGAAGATAGTTTACTCGGTTGCCCCCTTAATTTGAAAATACAAATCCCCATCTGATAGCTAACTGAAGGACTGGGCATTGCAGTTTGGTTTCTCGCCTCATCATGACAGTGAATTGAGCCACTAGCTGTTATCAGCGGATGCAGTTGAAACCTGACAATGATAACGACTGAATGTCTTTGGAACTTTCTTTTTTCAAGTTTTATTCATCTGGGGAGAAGTATGTATATGTTGCAGCATATATTAATGAAGGATGCCTGCATCATCAATCTTTTGCAGGTTAATTCGATATATTTGTTGCACTTTGCTTTCTTTTGTTTTAGTTCTTCATTTTTTTTAGAAAAGGAGGATGACCCCCGGCCTCTGCATCTGGGTGATGCATAGGGCCATTTTATTAACTAGATAATACCCCGCGCGTTGCTGCGGGAATTGGTTACAATATATTTTGATGAGATTTAATTTTTGTATACATGAATATTTGATTGGTAGAGAAGTAAAACTAAAAAATACATACAATTTATTTTACTATTTAATTGTTAAGATTACATGTGTACATGTTGAGAAAAATATATTACTGGAATAATCTATTTGGTTATATAGAATATGATGGTGCACCAAGCATTGATGTGGTACTCTTCGCTTGCATTAAGGGTCTTGTTTAAGAAAAAGGAATATAAGGCTAAATTGGCACTGACAATTCCAATAACAACAATGTGACATGGACAGAGTATATATCAACTTTTCTTGCACAGAGGGCCTACCAGGCAACATCAATCATAATAAGGTGAAGTCAGCACATCAATTATGTATGTTAACAAAATCGTGCATTTTTAATTTATCCCTGTAGTTCCCATGATTGTTAGAGATAATCGAAATTAAATGGTGATGTGACTGATTACAACTTTCCTGCTGCAAAGAACTCTATTATGTCATGGCTTCCTCTTGTGGTTCTACTGCAAATTCTTTCCTGTAGACTAAAAAAACGAAGTTGTATAGATGTAACTGAGGAGGGTGTTCTCATAATCTATACTTTAGCATAGAAATACTCCACTGGAAAAGCAAGGAATTAGCGTAAGGCCCTTGTATATGCACCAAACTTAATAATTAGGCTTGTTAGCTTACAAAATATGACAAAGGGTACAATTCTACATAAATATAGTTATCTGAGTACACGAAAAGTCTAACTGACAAAATGGAGATTGCAGGCCAAGATGAGTGAGAGGACTGCATTGGACATCGTTCGCCATGAGTCTAGTACTCACAACAAAACATTAATCGCTTCCTCCCATTAAATCCAAACTCTTTTATCCAGTACATGAGCAAATTGAATGGGTACGAAGCATGTGTCCATCGATTGGGAATTAATAAACACATCATTATTCTGAAGGAGTGAGAATCGCTGATAATTGAGGAGAGCGTACTCGTAGCCGACCGCTGATCTTTGGCAACCCCTTGGTAGGCAGCATGAGAACAGAACACATCAATACTATTCCTGAAAAAAGCATGAGAAAATTAGACATATACTATTAGCAATCAAACACATGTCCGGGACTCCCGGCAACATGTCCAAGACAACTGAAAGAAAATGAAAATAGCATTGTATAATATATGAAGAGCATGAGAACCTATACATAGGTAAGCATTGACATCCATATTCCCATGTAGTTAAAAATGACAATCACATGCAAGCAACTAACCAATAATCATAGAAGGTATTACTTTGACAATACTTTCAGTTAAGCGGCCGATTTTATTTGAAGCAACGGCATATAGGAGATCAGAATGGACTCTTTGCAGAATATTCATGAAAAGAACAGAGTAAATTCATGCAAACTGATAAAAGTATTTTCATGTGGCAATGATTCTGACCGCCAAGGGGGCAATACTGAATGCCTTTACTGAACCTAATTAATCTTCTGCTTCATCCATACTCTCCTCTTTAATTAAGAAACTGTTGGGAGATCGACAAATAATAGATACGAAGAGATCGACCAGTGGACTGCTCATAAAAGTATAGATCCAAACTTCTCTGAACAAAACCCAATGCACATGTATGTGCAAATGCAGCAAAGCAGATCGTTAAATCATAATATGTGATGGTTAATTGGTTACTAATTCAAGATCAAGTGCAATATGTCAATAATAAAATTATTGTCCTTTAGATTCCAAAATGAAAAAAAATTAGGGAAAGGGTCATGCATTACCCATTTAGCTTGCACATGGTAACATTGACCAACAATAGGAAGGAGTTCAGTTTGCACACTGCAATAAAATTCCACGTGCTTAAGGTGGCGCTAGCGGTATTGAGAAGACAGGAGAGACATGGGTAAGGAAAGTAGTTTGGTAGTACATGCGGACATATCTCAACTGCAAATAGGGCTTCTTCTTCCTCTCTCACCTCAAACCATGCCGACCGGCTGGCCGTGCTCCAGGCCGGAGGAAAAGGAGGAGGTACTGAGAGCTGTACCATGGGTGGCGGCAGCGGCAAGATTCTTTGTGACGCCACAACTATGCGGGATGGCGGGCATGTGAAGCCGAGGCAGACGGTTGATGGTGGTCATCCAAACGAACCCATGTGGGAGCTAACGAAGAACTATTGGCATGCAGCGGTTCCATCCAGGCACGATGCGGTGGCGCTGCATCCAACCCAATCTTGGCATGAAGGTCGCTCGCACCGGAGCTCGGTTTCGACAGCCGCAATTCTATAAGAAATATGTATGTGGGGAGATGAGATGCGTGAGGAAGTGAGAGATGATGCATCTGGGATCTTCTTCCAGTTATAAAAGGAATGCATCTTACGTTACAAATAGGAAAGGATGGATAGCTTCGAGGACAGGACTCCAAACGCATCAAGTAAAAACTGAATTCCAAGTAAATGACAAATCGTTTCAGTGACCAGAGTTGGCTGCGTACTAAAAAAATCTTGTGGAAACGATGTGTCGCTTGCTGACCTGGATCTTTACGTACTAATGAAAAACCGAGTCCTATGATTTGTTGATGGAATTGTGTGGGTGCCAGATGTTGGGTTAGTGATGATGTGGCTGCATATAAAATCAGTTTTTCTTAGATGGCATGGCTGCTGATGTGGATAGCTTGCATGTTGAGATAAATAAGGTAGCGGGGTGAACTTCTTAAGTATATAGGATTATTCTCGCAAGACCTTAGAAAGTCATACAACAGTAAGACTAAATCCGCCGTCTAAGCAACAAACTGTCGCTACACCTATCCAATTGATGAAGGGGCGTAGATAGCCTGGGCCTAATACCAAACAAACATCGCAGCCAAGCCTAACATCTAAGACCTGAGACCCTAACCTAGCCACTTGCCGGGTCTGGGGCACACATTGGTCCGGCGTGCTCTCAGAGGTCGCTGCCGCCAACTGTCACTGCTCCATCTTTAGAACTGTACTGATGCATCAACCTTGCTCCGTCTAGCTATCGTCGACGCCACCACGGCGCCCAACGACACCTCCTCCCCGCGCGCAAACAGCTGAGCACGTCGCGATCGCCACTGATACACCTCAACGCCATGCTGCCAAGTACCACCAGTCGACACAGTTTGAAGTCCTTGGAAGATCTGTTGTGCGTAGCACCTGCCGACCAGGCATGACAAAGCGTAGCACTTGTCGGTCAGGCATGACTTAACATCTCCACCGAAGCTCTGTGCAAGACGAAGCCGCTCCATCTCCTGCCTCTGACTTCCCGCGCTGCTCCACAAACGATGCTCCCAAGAGAGAAACGACACCGCAGTGCCGCCATCGTCCGATCTGAAAAACCAGATCCTAGGGTTTCCCCCAGAGCAACACGAGTGGGTCGACAGTAGTTGCAGAACGATGCCTTCATCAAGGTAACGGCGCAGAACGCCGCCATCGTCCACCATCGGCTCGGTTTTCACCGGCAACTATGTCTCCCCGACTCGCAGCCGGGACTAGATTACAGATCTTGAGATCCGATCATCCAGTCTCAGGTCGACCACCTCCGACGTAGGAGATGACCACCACCGCCATAGTCCTCGTGATGCGATGCAGACCCGGAGTGCTTTAGCGAGCCGTCGCCGAATCTGATGAGATGCAATAGTTTGAGGACGTAACGACAGCCGCCCGCCTAGACCCGAAGGTCCTAGATCGAGCCCGGGATGCGCCCCGGCCGCCGCTGCCGCCATCTCGTACTACTCCCGCCGGCTGTAGCCAAACCCCCCGCCGCGCCCCGGCCGCCGCTGCCCGCCATCCTCGTCGGGAGGGAGATCCAAATCAGGCCGCCGCCGCCTCAGATCTCGGGACGCCAGAGGAGGTCCGCCGCCGCCGCGTCACGGGGCCTTCGCCCAGCGACGTTGCCGGCGGCGGCGAAGGGAGGGGGATGCACGGGGAGTCAGGGGAGGTCGAGATGTGTCCGCCCTGTGTGGCCCGACGGCGGCCGCACGGGGTCGGGAGGAGGATAGCTCTTCTTCATGTTTCTCATTTCCTGTGGTGATTAATTTCCTCACTTCCTCATTGCGCAAACCAAACGTGTGGTTGGTTTTAATTTGCATAGGGATGGCGCTGATGGTATAGTACAGTTTTTTTTTCGCGGGAAGATGGTATGGTACAGTTTAATGTCTTGTACTCTGCAATTGCAAACTTGGACTTAAAAACGCCAGTTACAGTTTGTCCTTAACTCTTAGAGTAGAAATGTACGTCGCGGGCGGCGGCTTGCCGCCGCGCGCTGTTAATTCGAGCAAATAATATGTTCTTTCTGGGTGTTGCATATGTGTATGTTTGTGTGTTTATTCAAGCTATGTATAAATATAGAAATCATTGTGGTGATTTATTTGCAGTAACAGCATCTCGAACGGCAAACCACAATGGGGATACAATGGTGTCCCCTAATTCCCCCTACTTGTCTGTCTCCCTCTTTTTTCCTCTTAACTCAAACTTCATCAATTTGAAACAATCAATAACAATTCTATGATATAATACTTCCAAATAATTGGAAGATAACTTATGCATGACAACCCTTCGATTAATATAACAAGCGGTGGGATCCCTCCCCATTCTCGAACAAAATGTGCATGAAAAACAATTTAACATGTCAGCAATTCAACCAGTTCACAATCTATATTTAATTAGTAGAACAAATCAAACAAAGTTCACTATCTGCTTTAGGATCGTCTTGGATCCCATGTTAGCGTCCCATGGTGCTCCTCTTACTCCGTGATTGGGCACCTGTATTCCCGCCCAGTGTGCTATCACAAGAAGACTGACTGCTCCTCATCCGCCTCCTGATTGGAGCTTGAATCAGAGGCAGTGTTGCGACCATGACCGTGGTGATCTCGGCATGGCACTTGACCGGGACGGTGGAATGGTTCTCACCACAGGAATTCGGGCGGTGGCAATGTCAAATTCCAGGGGTGGTGGTGGTCAATCTAGCTCGACTTGGGCCGATTCCATGTGACATTGGCGGCCAGGGTTTGGGGTGGAGGGGGCCGATCTCACTTTTTATAGCTGGAGGGATGCTGCTCGAGCGGCACGTGATTGGTGATGGATCTATTTTATACGCATTTTTAAGCTCAATTGTTGCATATTATCTCCATATATCATGTCCCATTGAGCCAATTACTTTCACTATGCATGATTTCTGGTTTATGCACTTTTCATTATGAGCATTGCATAGTTTGTGGTTTTACTTAGTTTTCTTTGTTTTGTTGTGTCTACACGTGGTTTGGTGCAACCATGGACCAAGAACGGTTAAAAGGCCAAGGTTGGGATCAACACGGATGACTTCCAGGCACCAGACTAGGCATTTTGAAATGTCAAATATGACATTTTTCAAAGTGCTAAAATTGAAGATCCGAACACCATAGTTGTATAGGGGTCGTTCTTACAAATCCAACGAGTCCAAGAACGGCAAAATCAAAGTTCGTATGATGAAATGAAGACCAATTTACTAAAGGAGTCAAGAGCAAAAGAGGACACTCGGTACAACCACGCTCGATCGTACCGGCAGTTGTACCAGGCCAGAAAAGGTCAAAATGGCTCAAATCAGACGCGATTCTTCATGGATCTTGTCCATGTTTGTTCCCACGACTTCCATGGCCACCAAGAGAGGTATTGGGATTGGATTTGTCTCATCCAGAGCCCTTGGATGAAACTGGAGGAGCTAGATCAACGGAGGAGACTCGGGGCCTCCTATATTTACACCTTCAAGCCTAGCCGCAGGGAAGAACACTCATATCACCATCTCCATCTCCCGTGCCACTCCAAGAACAACTCCACCATAGAAGAAGGGCCAAGACAAGAATAAGGAAGAGGAGGCTCCGCCACCATGCCGCACCGGCCTTCGGGTTGGTGCCATCTCATTCGCTGTTGTCTTCACCGACGCCATCTCCACCAACACTGCCATGACTTTATCCTCCTCCGTCTCGGTGTAGGCTTGTATTTTATTCCTCTCCTCTATGTTCGTCTGTTTCCATACCCTAGGGTATGTTGTCTATTGCAGGAGGGCCAACAAAAGTGGATGGTGCACTTGGAGATCCGAGATGGAAGAAAGCAGTGGATGAATAATATTCTGCACTTGTGAGAAACAAAACTTGGAATGTTGTGCCTGATGAAAGAGGTAAAAACATCATTGACTGCAAATGGGTATATGATACATCTCCAACGTATCTATAATTTTTGATTGTTCCATGCTATTATATTATCAACCTTGGATGTTTTATATGCATTTATATGCTATTTTATATGATTTTTGGGACTAACCTATTAACCCAGAGCCTAGTGCCAGTTTCTGTTTTTCCCTTGTTTCAGTGTTTCACAGAAAAGGAATATCAAACGGAGTCCAAACGGAATGAAACCTTCGGAAACGTTATTTTTGGAAAGAAAGCAATACGGGAGACTTGGAGTGCACGTCAGGGGATCAACGAGGAAGCCACGAGGCAGAGGGGCGCGCCCTCCACCCTCGTGGCCCCTCGTGGCTCCCTGATGTATTTCTTCCGCCTGTATATATCCATATACCCTAAAACTATCAAGGAGCACAATAGATCGGGAGTTCCGCCGCCAGAAGCCTTCGTAGCCACCGAAAACCAATCTAGACCCGTTCCGGCACCCTACCGGAGGGGGAATCCTTCTTCGGTGGCCATCTTCATCATCTCGGTGCTCTTCATGACGAGGAGGGAGCAGTTCTCCCTCGGGGCTGAGGGTATGTACCAGTAGCTATGTGTTTGATCTCTCTCTCTCTCGTGTTCTTGATTTGGCACGATCTTGATGTATCGCGAGCTTTGCTATTATATTTGGATCATATGATGTTTTCTCCCCCTCTACTCTCTTGTAATGGATAGAGTTTCCCCTTTGAAATTATATTATCGGATTGAGTCTTTAAAAATTTGAGAACACTTGATGTATGTCTTGCCATGCGTATCTGTGGTGACAATGGGATATCACGTGATTCACTTGATGTATGTTTTGGTGATCAACTTGCGGGTTTCGCCCATGAACCTATGCATAGGGGTTGGCACATGTTTTCGTCGTGATTCTCCGGTAGAAACTTTGGGGCACTCTTTGAGGTTCTATGTGTTGGTTGAATAGATGAATCTAAGATTGTGTGATGCATATCGTATAATCATACCCACGGATACTTGAGGTGACATTGGAGTATCTAGGTGACATTAGGGTTTTGGTTGATTTGTATCTTAAGGTGTTATTCTAGTACGAACTCTAAGGATGTTTGTGACACTTATAGGAATAGCCCAACGGATTGATTGGAAAGAATAACTTTGAGGTGATTTCGTACCCTACCATAATTTCTTCGTTTGTTCTCCGCTATTAGTGACTTTGGAGTGACTCTTTGTTGCATGTTGAGAGATAATTATATGATCCAATTATGTTATTATTGTTGAGAGAACTTGCACTAGTGAAAATATGAACCCTAGGCCTTGTTTCAACACATTGCAATACCGTTTATGCTCACTTTTATCATTAGTTACCTTGCTGTTTTTATATTTTCAGATTACAAAAACTATTATCTACTATCCATATTGCACTTGTATCACCATCTCTTCGCCGAACTAGTGCATGTATACAATTTACCATTGTATTGGGTGTGTTGGGGACACAGGAGACTCTTTGTTATTTGGTTGCAGGGTTGCTCGAGAGAGACCATCTTCATCCTACGCCTCATACGGATTGATAAATCTTAGGTCATCCACTTGAGGGAAATTTGCTACTGTCCTACAAACCTCTGCACTTGAAGGCCCAACAACGTCTACAAGAAGAAGGTTGTGTAGTAGACATCAGTATATAGAATCTAGAAGAAAGCAGATGGTTCTATTGACAGGTATAAAGCTCGTCTAGTTGCAAAAGGTTTTAAACAACAGACTATGAAGATACTTTAGTCATGTTGTAAAAGCTGCAACCATAAGACTTATGCTAGCTATTGTTATATACAGAGGATGGAGTTTGAGACATCTAGATATGCAAAACATGTTTTTGCGTGGTGTTCTAGAAGAGGAGGTTTACATGACGCAACCACCAGGACATGAGGTCAAGAAAACATCCATTACATGTGCAAGCTTGACAAAGCTCTTTATGGCCTGAAACAAGCACCTAGAGCATGGTACTCCAGGTTGAGCTCCCAGTTAAAATATATTGGTTTTATTGCATCCAAAGTTGACACTTCATTGTTCATTTATAACAAAGCAAATATTGTTATCTTTGTGCTTATATATGTTGATGCCATCATAGTTGCAAGCTCTTCACAAACTGCTACTGATGCTCTTCTGAATGATTTGAGTCCTATATTTGCATTGAAGGATCTTGGAAATTAGCACTTCTTCCTAGGTATTGACGTTAAAATTCAAGATGGAATAGTACTAAGCCAAGAGAAATATGTTACTAAACTTCTAGCTTGCATGGGGATGAAGGATTGTAATTAAGCCTTCAACCACACCTTTAAGAAAAAAATCAGCATATGAAGGAGAACTACTTAAGGAAGAAGAAAGTACAAAATATAGAAGCGTCATTGAAGCCTTACAGTACTTGACTCTCAAACGGCTTGATATATAATTTGTTGTTAATAAGGTTTGTCAATATCTGCATGCACCTACGACTACACACTGGACAACTGTCAATAGAATTGTATACTATGTGAAACATACTATGAATTTGGGACTTCAAATCAGACGCTCGAATTCCACACTTGTGAGTGTCTTCTCTGATCTGATTGGATAGGTTACAGTGATGGCAAAAAGTCTACTGGAGATTTTGCAATATTTGTTTTTGGCTCTAACCTTATTTCTTGGAGTGCTAGGAAACATGCAACAATATCAAGATCAAGTACAGAAGCTGAGTATAAATCTTTAGCTAATGCCGCTGCTGAAATTATTTGCTAGAATTGTTGCTTGAAGAATTGGGAATTAAGCAACATCGTATCTCGTGTGTATGGTGTGATAATTTGGGAGCCACATATTTGTTCGCTCATCTTTTCACTAAAAACATATGTTGAGTCGCAATTCTGGATATTTAGACAGTTCTCTTTGTTGCTTTTCGAGATTTTGTTGGAGCGGAAATTTGGTTTTTGACGCATTCAAACATCAATAATCAGCAGCACCAAAAAAGGTGAGAGGTATGAGTAAGAACATCTCTTCTACTGTACTTTTTTGGTGTCTTACAATGGTTTATTCTCTGAAATGGTTTCCTTTTGCAGGTGAAAAGAAGGTAAGATCATGCTTGACATGTGCCAGTGATGACCCTGGCTAGCTTGATATCTTGATGATGTTTCCAAGATACAACTTGGGTTGTTGTTGTCTGTCATAATTCAGTATCGATTAGTATTTCCTTCGTAGCTTGTAACTGTGTGGTTCTAACCTAAAATGAGCTCACTGATTCAACTATTTATTATAACTTCATCATCAAGAGCTATGGATATTTATTTTCTTCCTTGGTAGTTTCCATCAGTATTAAGATATTTGCAAGACCAGACCAGTGAATGGTGACTATCTCCACGCTCGATCTCTCTATTTGACATCGCATTACAATGATGGCATCAGAAGACCAGTCTTCTCTGGTGCCCGCGAGACGGACATGGTCTACATCGAGGAGTACTACAACGGCGAGCCAACGATGGTGCCGACGAGCAGCTGTTCGAGCAGGCGGTGATGAAGGTGAGTGTCAGCTCAATGGAAGGTGGTTACAATAATGAGAGTTGTCTGTAATACATTTTCCATGCCATTGGGTTGTACTCCCTCCGTTCTGAATTACTTGTCGCAGGTATGAATGTATCCAAATGTATTTTAGTTCTAAATACATCCATTTCTACGACGAGTAATTTGAAACGGAGGGAGTATCTCTGTAGGTCTTCTTTCCCGTGCTAAAATAGAAACATATGTGCTACACTACCTTTGAATCAATTGTAATGGGTGGTTGTCATTGTCTCTACAATCAGTTTTAAGTTGTGATCTGAACTTATCATTTCTCGGTTGCAACACATGCCTAACGTTCTCTATAAATGTGCACTAAGTAACCAGATGCTTGCTTTCCTAACACATATCAATCTGTGATGAACTTCAGCTTGTATAACTTGATCATTTCTGAAACTTATCCATATGACTTACTTATGCATATGAATAGCATTTATCTGCTAAGCCTTCTAGAAATGATCATGTACACAACATGAGCAAACAAGCCAGCTGAATAGGCAACAACAAATCAGGCACCCCACCATCACGCCTCAAGCGGCGCCACCCTAGTGGCCCCCAGCCACTAGTATTTCTCCTAAGTGTTTTTCCCCATGATGTCTAGAAAATCGGGGAAATAAACATCTTGCAAATTAAATCATGCGAAAATCTTGCTGATTTATTTATCAAGTCTATACCAAATTCTACATTCCGGAAATATTTTCATGGAATTGGTATGTGACGACTTTAGGACTTGCAAGTGTCGGGGGTTGAGATATCCTTGTCTAAAACATTACATTACGCTATTTCTAATTTGTGAGTTTATGTTTCAGGTTCTCATCAAAGATTTTATAAAGAACTTTTGGAGAAGAATCATTTTGAGATGATAGCACTACATGGACGACCGTGAGATGATTCTACATGGTCAAGTGTAAATCAGAAGAAGTGTTATGATTAATTACAAGCCTGTAATTAGGGGAAAATCTCCTCTTTCCCAAACGGCGACGTATCCTTTACTAGCGTCGCATCTCTCCAGATAGTATATAATGTAATTAGCAACTCCCGATCAATAGAAGTTTCCATTCGGTTCAAAACAGTCTCAACCACGTCCGTTCGGTCGTTAGCGTTGCGCAAAACTCAAAAAATATTCACATTTTCCATAAATGTTCGATAATTATTGTTGCAGTACAATACTACAGTATTACTCAACAAATTTGAAAGGTAGGGAGAAGTTGAAGCGCAGTTCGGTCATATAAGGGTGGAGATGATATTATGCAAAAGTCGGTACTCTGCTTGCTCACTCGACTTTGACTTGACTAAAAAGAACAGAGCATGCATGCATGCATGCAGTTTCGGTACCTCAAACCTGATTCGTGATCACAGTGGATTCTGAATTGCTGCATGCTGTTAAATGACAGCCAAGTCATATACTCCCTCCGTTCCGAATTACTTGTCGCAGGTATGGATATATCTAGATGTATTTTAGTTTTAGATATATCCATTTCTGCGACAAGTAATTTGGAACAGAGGGAGTATGTGCTTGTTTAGTTCGTCATCCGTGTCATTGAGTTCATTATCAGTTCGCGACTCAGAGTAGATTAGAATGGCAAAGCAAAAAAAGAAAAAGAAAAGAAGAGCCACCCTGCTCTCGGCAATTCAAATAAATTGCCAGGTTCCGCAAGATCCGAGCCGATCTGCCCAAGCATCCGCAGAGACCTACTATTGTGAGTGCACCACCACATACTACATCAATTGCATTAGCATACTAGTACAAAATCAATCATCGCGTAAATCTGCTCTACCTTACAAGTTAAATCCTCGTTTTGTTGCCAACGTCATCAGTTTACAAGATGTAGCTCAAGAAGAATCACTTCACTTGCTACAAAAGGAGTAAAACACACCTGGCACAAAATTAGCGACTCTTTGGAATCACTGCACCGGGGTTGCATTGCATTGCATTCGCATGGATGTACGCCTGATCCATGAATGTCAGCTATCCATCCAGAGTAACAGGCCGAGTCTGCCTGCATGTAAAACAAAAGAAGAAAAACCTTAATATGAACCTTTCTGTGCTAAATTGCCAGCTGAATGTTAAGGTTGTTGGTGGAATAACAATACAGCTTCACATAACTCCAGTGATGTTTGTTCATTATCCAAGAAACGCCAACACCGTACTGTGGATTGCTGCTAGAGTGCTAGCTGAATGTTAAGTTTGAAGGCCCATTTCTCAATTGAAGTTTTCTTAGTGATACAACCCAACAGAGGCGACAACTGTGGTTGCTGAAACAATAAAACTACTGAAAATGAAACGAACCGACTGCTCTGTTCTACCCGGCTATGCTCTAACAGAGTCTCCATTACAAGGTATGTAGCTCTACCTGTGTCATGTGCTTATGATCAAGAGAATTTTATTTAGGCTTCCTCTGTCTCATTGCATTGAAAAGTTTATAAGCAAGCGATAGTTAACAAAAAAGAGCTTGCAAGCTCGGTTTCATTATGTAGTTTGGAAATATCTCACATCCAAAACGTTCTACGCATAACAGCAACTATAAAGGTCAAAATAATCTCCTCCCTTATGAATAGGTAAAAGAGGCGATGAAGGGTTATAGGGCTATACAGGAGATGGCAAAAGAGGCGATTAAGGGTTTTAGCTCTAACTATACAAGACAACGCCTATAATACTTTTTAACTTTAAATGGTTTTCTCTTCAGAACCATGGTATTATATTTCCTTTTTGCAGTCAGCCCTACTATTCAAATTCACACAGAACATTTATAATATCTCATAGAAAAATGTTGAATCACATAAACATGGGATCCAGTAATTGAACTTGAATTCAAGTTACCTGCAACACTCAGTCCTCATCTGCTAACATGTCTGAAAAGCAAGGCACGTACGGACGAAACCAGTCAAAATGGCCTGATCCGAGAACGAAAAGACAGCGTGCTTTGCCACGATCAATATTATATGACATCAGCCTGTTCTCCAAACCCATAGTAAAGAAGAAGGTATTGCAATCTGGGTGAAATGCAACAGGATGTTGACAGTCTGAACCGGGGAAACTATGGTTGAAGCTCCATGCACCATCTTCCAGAGTCCAGAATGATATTTTATTCTCATCTTCATCTTTGGCGACATACCACAAGCAGCCCTGAGACTGTCCAAGCAGGAAAAAAGTAGATCCCCCAGCATCGGGCAACTTAATCTCCTTCAACTCCTTTGCCTCCAAATCCATGGTCACGAGCACATACTCATAGGTAAGGAAATACAGCAGGCCATTGAAGTAGACGGTGCTACGTAGACAAATCCAGCGATTCAAGCTCATGTCCCGGATAATCCATCGACCAGTGCGGGACGAGTAGATCCTCACTTGGCCAGTTGAGCCGATCCCCTCCTGATACAAGAAGACGTGGAAATGAGAGGAGACGGCCGGGTCAAACACCAGACAGGAGGGGTAGGGAAAGAATTCATCATCGTCCCCAACCCCAAGGTCCGGCAAGGCTACCCATTTCTCAGTAGCGGGATTGCAGACGAAGTAATCATAGTGCCGCAGGGAAGAGGTACTCTTGTGGTGGCAGAGGAGGAGGAGGCCTTTGCAGCAGTCCAAGACGCTCATGTCAGCATGGTTGGGCAGGAACGGGAGCATGGGATTGACCAACGGCGGTTGGCAACCCGATAGATTACTGAAGTGTTGCTCGAAGATTGGGCAGAGGCGGTTGTTGTCCCAGCTCTCGCTAACGTAGAAGAAGCCGGCGAGGGTCTGCGGCAGCCTCTTGCGGTGGTTGCGGTCGGAGATTAGGTAGCGCCACGGCTTGGAGACACACTTGAAGTGGTACACGGCTTGTTGTATTTTGCTCTGTGAGGGGCAAAAGAAGCTAAACACTGAACACTGAACTGCAATCAAGATTTGGGCTGGCTGCTTGGCTGACCATGTAAAGTACACTGAAAAGAGAAGCAAACTGCGATGATAAACCCTAGTTAAACCCAACATACACACACATGGTTGGGGTTTGACTGACGCTGACAGATTAAAATTGCGAAAGCATCGTCAGATAATCTGAAACAACGCCACCGACTACCATTGATGGTGTTGTGAAAAAAATGTCCTTCAGTAGGGAAGGAATTGATGGCAGGATGAAACCCTTGCGACGAAGAAGGTGGGGTACAAGTGGGAGGAGCTGCGGCCACGGCGGCGACCTGGAAGAAGGAAGTCCCGGCGGTAGAAGCTGCAGGGGGGCAGATCCTGCCGACGACCCTGACGCCGCCATCCCCTCCGACCACCGCCGATGGCGCCGCCTCCGCCTCCATGGAGTGAGTGGAACGGATCAAGGGGAGAGCTGTGGGGGTGCAGCACGGCGGCGAAGCGTGCTGGAGGCGGCCGGGATTGGTTTGGTCGGCGGCGGTGGTGGAGAAAGGGGATCGGCTCGTGCTACCTTCCTCAGCCGGCTGAACCGAGTGGGCCAGTGGGCCGATGCCACAAACCTCTTAAGTATAATTATTAAATACTTAAAACAAATAGGAGTATTGATCAGTTAAGGATTATTAATTATTACAATCTAAAATAAATAATTAGTAGAGGTTATAAATTATATAATAGCCAATAATATTCTTAATATAATATTCTGGATTTTATAAAATTAATTCAAAGAATTTTAGAGCAATATTATAAATCTAATACATAATTCCAAGTATGGAATTAAATAACCAATAAAAAACCTATTAAAACTTTTTGTGAATCAAATTCAAAGGTTACCTGGGGAGAAAAGCAGTAGCAAATCGCTGTCGCAGAGGGAAGAATTTCTTATGGCCATGCAACACGCCACGAAGAGAAGGTGGCTGAAGAGGAGGTGAACCCTATTCACAACAAACTGAATAGGAGATTGCTTGACTTTCGATGGTAATTATGTTGCTAGAAATCTAGGATGTTATTTGTTTTTATCTTGTGGTTCATTTGTACAAGTTTATTATACTCAAATGCACATGGAGGACCTGGTTCTGTTGTTTGTTCTTTTTGCAGGGCACCCTCCATTCAGATTGCATACAAACAACAAAAGTGATAAAAGTGAACATAATTGCCCTTACAGTTTATATGCCTTCAAACGTTTTCATTTTGGCGAGTGCCTTCCTCTTACAGAACATCTCGTTCGGATGGGGTATGTGGGGATCGAACGTTCATGTTTTATAACAGTATGAAGACAGTAACCATAGGTGCTTGTCCGCCGTTGATCTGCTAGCTTGTGCTCGGATAAATCTGAGCCATTGGTTATCTGAACCCGGAAGTGTTTCGTTTTCAAAGCACACTCTGTTCCGTCGGTGTCTCAAGCTGGATTTAGTTTCAGTGCTGGCACCAGCCCGAAGAGGAGCCTGAGAGAGTGGATTCAGGCTGCAGCTGGGACTGATAGTGGGCGTCCCACCACATCCCACTTAATTCCAACGCACTGGGATCAAGTGGGAACCCACCTCTGAAATGTATCACACTTTGGTGGGTGATAGACAAACATACAGATGTGTACAGCGAGTGTATCCAATATGTAGACTGTAGCACCTCTTTTGCTCTGGTTCAGGCTACATGCAACCAAAAGGTAGCACCATTTTTGCTTCAGAAGTGAACATCACGCACTTCATTAATAAACACTACAAATGACTGAATTTTTTTGAGTACAAACATCGAGTACATCTAATAATGCAAAAAATTCCAATTAATTTATGCCAAGGAACAAAGAGTGCTATTGCAACTTTATGAGTAGTCAACATGTACTAGAGACTGCATGCTCTAAACATGGTCGACATGAGCCATTTCTTTCTTCCCGTTTCGAATATCTCGAAGATGTTGAATCCTCTGGCATGCATTTTGATCTTTATGTAGATTGTGAAGTCTCGTCTTCTCTGGCTCAACAAGTTTTCTTTTCCAGCTACGAGTTTCCTTGATTTTTATGCGGCATTGTGACTCTTTGTGTTCTGGGCATTCAAATTCCTTTGTGATAATCTCATGGGATTTGGACTCTCTGATGTTGCTCCAATAGCACTATTTGTAGAATTTGTTCTTTGTCTGCTCCTTCACAACGACCATCTCTTCTTTTGTCATATTCATGTTATGTTGTGGTTAATTATTTGATAACAAAATGAGTTGTGTTTATTTGATGCTGTGCTAGGACAGTTTCTACGAGATGCAACCATGGATATCACCATGATTCTGCTTGACGCCAGGGACCAGGACAGTGATGTATGGTGTGTAACAACAAACCTCCTTGTAGCTGTAGCTTTCCTCTAGTGGTGAGTAAAAATAAAGTTGTGCCGAGAACATGAGATTCTTCATTTTTTGCATTCAACAATATAATTTCGACACTCATGAATAGCAAGCAACTATCTTAGCAGCACCTATCTATTTTTGAGATTGTTGTATTTGTGTTTTTTTACTGGGTACACTATACAATATCATTCTTGTGTTACAAAGTTCATTTGTGAAAGCTGGGCTATTTTTTCTATAAGACATGCAAGTTTTATGCTTGTAGAAGTTGCTGGTTACAAATGCAGTCAATTATATTGTTGGTTCATTTGGTTTGGTTTGGTCTGGTTTGATTTGGATCATGATCAGAACTCCGCTGACTTCACGTACTGAATATTTGTGCTAGTATCAGTTACTCCCTCCGTTCCTAAATATTTGACTTCACGTACTGATGGAGTCTCATTTCTGAAAATACAATTTGAATGACATGTCCTTCTGTATGAGTTTCATTTGTATTTTGCAAGAAACACTTTCTATTTTGTAACATGTGAAGTATTTGATCAACATTTCAGCATGCGTTGCTCGTGCACGCTTACTAGTATATATAGTTCGCTTCACTTCACAGCATTTGTTCTTTATGCCCTGAACACAACAGAGCCATCTAACTAGTATAGGTAGTGGTAAATTGTAAACTACTCCCTTCGTAAAGAAATATAAGAGCGTTACATCTAAAGTTATTTGTGGGTGAAGTCCAGCAAAAGTCAAAAATTAAAAAAAATGGGGGGTGGGGTGAAGCCAAGCAGGCCACCTATATGAGGATAAAGTCCATCAAAAGTCAATAATGTTCAATGGTGTCCCTGCCAGCACTTGTGCGTGTTGGAAGGATATTGCTGACTAGTAAGAGATATGCATGAATCCTCCCAGAAGCTAGCTAGTAGTGTCACCATCACCAGCTAGGGACGAACAGCCTTTGTTGAAAAGAAAAAGAAGAAAACAACATATTTGACCTTCCCGAAATGACACCCTCCCTTACTAGTTTTGTTGAATCGGTGCACACGGCCATAAAACATACGACCGAGTCCACCACCTCCCAAGTCCCAACGCGTGAGCGTGTCTACAGACTCTTGTCTCAAAGGGTGCCAAGCTTCCACGTTCTGCTTCAGCTCTACCCGCGCCATGGAAGCTCCGCCGCCTCTTCTCCTACCATTCCTGCTGCTCCTCCTCCTAGCCTCCAACATGGCCACCGCGGCCGGGGACGGCTGCAGCGCGGGCTGCGACCTCGTGCTGGGCTCCTACTACGTCACGAAGAACACGAACATCACCTACATCGCTTCGCTCTTCGGCTTCACCGACTACCGACTGCTCGCCAAGTATAACCCCGGGCTCCCCAATCTAGACGACGTCGCCGCCGCCGGGTACCGCGTCGACGTCCCCTTCCCCTGCGAGTGCCTCGCGCGGCCCTCCGACCCGGCCTCCACCTACCTCGCCGCCTCCATCCCCTACAAAGTCGTCACGGGAGAAACCTACGCCAGCATCGCCAGCAACTACATCAACCTCACCACCGCCGACTGGCTGCAGGCCACCAATACCTACCCGCCCAACAGCATCCCCGACGGCGCCACCATCCAGGTCACCGTCAACTGCTCCTGCGGCGACGCCGGGATCTCCACGGATTACGGGCTCTTCCGCACATTCCCGCTAAGGGACTGGGAGACGCTCGCCTCCGTCGCCGCAACTCGTGACCTCTCGTCGCCGGAGCAGATGGACATAGTCCGGAGGTATAATCCCGGCATGGATGGTGCCACCGGGAGCGGCATCGTGTATATCCCTGCCAAAGGTACGCGAGGCTTCGATCGTAGCTCCTCTCTCTATGGTGCATCTCACACGTTTCTTCCTTTATGTGCCATTTGTTGCCACATAGTATTGATTGATATTGATCTACGTTGCTGTGGGTTGCGCCATGCCATTTCTGCATGCATATATCGTATTAACTTGGATAAAAATGCCTAAATATTGTTGGAATAGTTATATGTGCTGCAAAATGTTTTAAATAGCGGGCTATGGCATATAGCGGCAACCCTCTATAGCTGGGCTATAGCGAGGCTATAGCAGCAAATTATACATGAAATCATTTAGTGGCAAAATGCTCAAACAGCTATAGCGGAGCTATAGGCTATAGCCGGCTATTTAAAACTATGCAAGTATATTCAAACTACTTGAACCTTTTAATGTTCCGAACATTCCATCATCGAACTTCATATGTGTGTGTGTCTATATATATATATAGGCACCCTGGCCCATGGTGCATGACATACCTATCCATGCATGATCACTAGTAGAAAAAGGGCCTTTAGTCTCGGTTCATAAGGGTCCCGGTTCTTACTGGAACCGGAACTAAAGGCCCTCCACGTGGCCGCTGCCTGGAGATCCACCTTTAGTCCCGGCTGGTAACACCAACCGGTACTAAAGGAAATTTTATGATTTTTTTGAAACTTTTTTTAGAAATTTTTTTGAATTTCAAATTTCTGAATTATTTTAACCTCTAATCTCTAATCACCCCTCATCACTGCTCAATAACCTTTAATCTCTAATCACCCCTCATCATTCCAAATCATCTAACTTCCCGAACGGTCACCCATCCTCTCACTACTCCAGCCTGAGCATGCTTAACTTTCGAGTTTTATTCTCCCTCGTTTCCAAGTATGCACTCGTTGTTTTCCTGACAATAGTAAGATGTCAATCCTATTAACCCTCAGGAATTTAGCTTGAGCATGAAGTCACACATTTCACTGTTTGAGTTTGAAACTATTGTTCTAAAAATCAATAATTATTTAGTAACACTAATATTTCTTGAATAAGTAGTTTGGCCACAGTTTGACCCTAGTTTGACCACAGTTTGACCACAGTTTGACCAGATTTGACCAAAATTCAAAAAACTGAAATAATTATTTAGTAACACTAATATTTCTTGAATAAGTAATTTGACCATAGTTGACCAAAATTCAAAAAAACTGAAATAATTATTTAGTAACACTAATATTCTTGAATAATTATTTAGTAACACTAATACTTCTTGAATAAGTAGTTTGACCAGATTTAACAAAAAATAAAAAAAACTGAAATTTGAGCATAACTTTTTTTCCTTTTAGAATTTGAGGATTCTAAAAATTTGCAAACAGGCCGTAGAATTCCCTACATTTTTTGCAAAACATGTCCAAATTTAAGTTTTTAAATTTTCCTAACTAGTAGATGTAGTAATATAACTACCTCTCGAAGGATTTTATTTTTTGAAGTTTTTATCATTTTCTTTGAA
>NC_057809.1:620144769-620153020 GCF_018294505.1 Triticum aestivum
GTAGAGTTTGGAAATGGGACCTTTAGTCCCGGTTTGAGACACAAACCGGGACTAAAGGGCATTGCACCCTTTAGACCCGGTTTGTGTCTAAAACCGGGACTAAAGGTCTAATCTTTAGTCCCGGTTTGAGACACAAACCGGGACTAAAGGGCATCGCACCCTTTAGGCCCGGTTCGTGCCACAAACCGGGACTAAAGGGCTCAGGTGAACCGGGACTAATACCTTAGCCGCACGAACCGGGACCAATGCTCACATTAGTCCCGGTTCGTGACTGAACCGGGACTAATGGGCTGACCCGGCCTGGACCTTTGCCCCCTTTTCTACTAGTGGATGTTCCTTCCTTGAAATAGATGTTTCCAATTTTTGTTTGCATGCACTCTGATCGGTTTCCAAAAAAGTAATATTATTTTTTTCCTAAGCAACATTCTGTTCCAAAATATCTCAAGTACATATACACACCTAAGACATTTTAGGTTATGTATGTATATACCTACTGATTTATTCAAGATATTAGACATTTATTTCTGGTTGTGTATATACCTAGTGATAGACCTACTGATGTATATACCTCAAATATTTTGGGTTATGTATATACCTAAGATATTTTGGGTTATGTATATACCTGCTTATATATACCTACTGATGTATATACCTACTAACGTAATTCATGTGTCCAACACTCATAATTAACACTTGTATTTTCTAATGATGTACTTTCAAGGTATTCATCACTTATTTATTTTATTGATGGGACACACTTTTTGAAGACTAGTTTTCCTATTCTATGTAAGGTGATAAGATAATCTAAAACGACATCCTAATTACTTTTTTACTTTTTTGGACATATACATACCATGTAGACATCCAGACCCGATATGTTTACGTACATATACCTAATATAACATACCAACATCTTGGTTTTTAATACATGTATTGCCTTCGAGACATACCCCGAAAATTTTGTAGTTTTAGTGGTGACATACCCAAAAATAATAATATACTCTTTTTTGAATATAAAGTATATGCTTGAAGACATACCCATTAATGGTATTGGACACATACCCCAAAATGATATACTTTGAAAGGAGACGTGCTCAAGGACACGTATGTTTTATACCCGTACGTACATGAGTATTTTTCCATGGAGACAAAAGATAACCATACCTTATATACCCAAGACGATGATATACCTAAATATATAACTGTATATATGACTTCGTATTTTATTATGTAAAAAAGAAAGTAATGCATGAATAAGAGAGAAAGAAGGGCACGTGTCATGGAGCATGCATGGCCTTAATGGACCATTAATTGGTGATTTCTCTATATTTCCTACTAGGTGTCCCATATATAATGTTTATCATAGAATCAGTATTTGCTGGAATGTATTTAATATGACAAGCTTAAAGAAGTTGGTCGATTGTCAATGGTGTAGAAAATGTAGGATGGCTGAATATTGTGTTGTTCTATTGTGTATTGATCTGACCCTCATATGAGGTACATATAGAGTACAATATGAGGGAGAGAGACTTGGAGTAGAGGGCAAGTCTAACATGATTTAAACCTATCTTATCTCTAACTAAACATAATTATACTTCTAATAAATGGAATGCAGTATACTTTGTTTTATACTGGAAAGACTACCCGATATGTACATTGATAATTAGAAGGAAGTATGTCATGGATTAGGTTACGACCCTAATAGCGACCTGCATGATTAATGGAATTCTGACATGATCATTCATGACGCATTGCTCACAAGTACATGTTCCAGATACTCTCTACCTGGAAACTAGTTTAATAATTAGAAATTATAAATATCAATTTCAAGAAACAAATTGAAGTGAAGAGCAACAATCCAATCCATTTGATGATACCATGTTGTTACAGTGGTCTTCTCGAATGTCAAGGGTTAAGTTGACTTGATGCATCATTTATATGTTGTGGAGAGTTGATCACATCTTCCTAATTTTTTTTACTCTGCTTATTTGGTTTCCCAGATCCCAATGGAAGTTACCTTCCTCTTAAATCACCAGCAGGGTAAGAATTGTTATGTGAACCTATACTCTTATCCACTTAATTTTCTTGGTCATGCATGTTACGTTTATTCTCATGCAGTTGTGCTGATAAGTATCCCTCATCTTGTGCAGTATAGCCAGACATCGTCCTTTCACGAGCTAATTATTGCTCACCGTTAAGGTTTTTTGGGGAAGAAAAACTGGATATTATTGTCGACTACTGTGAGAGAACTATGATGCTTATTCATATTCAACTCTCTTCGGTACAGGAAAAAAGGTTTCAGCAGGAGCAATAGCAGGAAGTGTTGTGGCTGGTGTAGTGGCACCTGTCTTGGGTGTCTTGTTATTCTTGTTTTATAGGCGAAGAAAGGCGAAACAGAATACACTGCGGCTAGGTAACCCTGCAACTGAGAGTTAGTCCTGTAATTTGTTTTGTAGACAAGCATATGCGTGTCCTAATTTCACCACTTCAAGTTAATATCTGTCCTTCGTTCGTCTCAACGATTTTCTGCTAGAAGGATATGCGTGGATTTGGGTGGTTTGAAGCCATGCTTGTTTATCCTATGAGCAACTATATTTAGCCTGGAAATATTGTGGAGTAAATAGTGTATGATATGAGTTATGATTATGAGTAATAGTTTGAGAGACTTCAAGTGTAACCAACGAGGTTGTCAAGGATCTATAAGTCTACTTTTGGAAGATAGAGAAAGTTAGATAACCTTGAATTATGCTTCCAATTTTCTTCTCTTTTTTGTGCTTCCTTCACCAGGCCTTGACTGATATTAATCACAACAGAATGTGCCTTCTTATTTCTGAACTATTATTCTTTTTGTTCCAGCCAGTACAATATTAATGCAAAAGGTGACATCATCGGCCACTCAAGCTGACGTAGCTTCATTAGCTGCTGGCATTACAGTTGACAAATCAGTCGAGTTCACATACCAAGAACTTTTTAATGCTACAGAAGGCTTCAACATAACTCATAAAATTGGACAAGGTGGTTTTGGTGCTGTCTATTATGCTGAGCTTGTAGGCGAGGTTAGTTCAAAAAATAATAATTCAGATGCATTTCAGAAACCCACATGCCAAAAACATGTGTACTTAACAAGGGGCTTGAACAATGGCAGAATAACATAACTCTGTGAAGGTCCATGATTGCAATCATGCAACATCATGATATGTTCTTCATCGAAATGACTTGCTTTGTTTCTCTTGTGTTGTCCACTGTCCAGAAAGCCGCCATAAAGAAAATGGACATGCAGGCTACTCAGGAGTTTCTTGCCGAGTTAAAGGTTTTGACACATGTTCACCATCTAAATCTGGTTTGTAAATCTTCTATTTGTTCACCTAATCAACACTGCTTTTTAATGGGATGTTAATATTGATTTTCCATGGGGACGATCTTGTAAATCTTTAGTCAGGTTAATTAGCCGTTTCAATGTTCGATGCCATGCAGGTGCGCTTGATTGGTTATTGCACAGAGAGTTCTTTGTTCCTTGTCTACGAATTTGTCGAGAATGGAAACTTAAGCCAGCATTTGCGTGGAACTGGTAATGTTCTGCCTCTCGAAATACCGAATGTGCCTTTTTCTGCTCTGTTGCTTCTGGCAAATTAATCTCTCGGCACATTTGTATAGGTTATGAGCCTCTTTCTTGGGCTGAAAGAGTTCGGATTGCGCTAGATTCGGCAAGAGGTCTTGAGTATATTCATGAGCATACCGTTCCAGTCTACATACATCGGGACATCAAATCTGCAAACATCTTGATAGACAAGAACACCCGTGCAAAGGTAGGAATGATTCAAGGAGAATTCATCCGTGTGTTTTATATGTACTGTCCAACGATCCATGTGTTATATATGTACATTCATGAAGTAATGTTGTTTATGTGTATCTTCCAGGTTGCAGATTTTGGTCTAACAAAGCTTACAGAAGTTGGTGGTGCATCTTTGCAAACACGTGTTGTTGGTACATTCGGTTACATGCCTCCAGAGTAGGTTTCCTGAACTTCTACTCTTTATTCTTTTTTGAGGAATGAACATCTACTTTTGTCATTCCGCTAACTGCAGAGTAGTTGCTGATTTTTGATCAATGTTTACAATTATGGGAAATGGTGTTGGCAGATACGTTAGATACGGCGATATTTCTCGTAAGGTTGATGTGTATGCCTTTGGCGTAGTCTTGTACGAACTTATCTCAGGCAAAGATGCCACTGTCCGACCAACCGATGGATCTGCTAGTGGTTCAAGGGGACTGGTTTATCTGGTAATTGTGCTTCTGAGCTAGTAATACTTTCTGCTCTCGGTGCTTCATAAAGCCGCTTTTGGGTCCAGTTCCTTCTTTGGCTGTTTGATGACTTGTTACCATACTGAATCTTGTAGTTTGAAGAGGCTCTCACTGCATTGGATCCGAAAGAAGGCCTCCAGAAGCTGATCGATCCAAAGCTGGGAGACGACTATCCCGTCGATGCAATTCTCATGGTTAGAAAAACATGCCCAAGCCCCTGCTTGCATTGTTCGATTGTATAATAACATATGCTGCCTTCTGCGTGCAGATGACACACCTGGCGAACGCATGCACTGCAGAGGACCCCAAGCTGAGGCCCACAATGAGGTCTGTGGTCGTCGCGCTGATGACGCTCTCTTCCATGAGCGAGTTCTGGGATATGGAAAACCCGGGCTTGGTGAACCTCATGTCCGGGAGATGACCTCCTTACCCACATATGTCTCCCCTGGCTGGCATTGTAGATCAGGGCATATTTCGTTTCTGCCAAGAAGCAAACACACGCCTTGCAGAGCCCTTTTTCTTCCATGAAAAGCTAAATAGGAAATTAGATACATGCCATGAAACATGTGCATCTGCCAAAATCTTTCTTTTTTTAACAAGGCAAAAGACTTGCTATTTTCATTGATTAAGAAGATGTGAGAATTGCCCGGTTAGTTGACGGAAAACCGGGCTAAAACCGAAACAACCCAATCCATAAACACACGGACACCACCGGCCAACCTGGCCACCGACATGGAACAGACTCCACGACGGCACATGCCAAAAGATGGCCATACGCACGAACAACTGACAGCTCCGACTTTAACGACGATCATCGCCCGGGAAATATGCAGGACTTGCGCCGACCGTGCCCGCCGCAAATGAACACCGAGCGTCTGTCATTGTCACCACATGGACTCGCTCCACCACAGCTCCGACTTCAGAGCAACAAGGCAACCCACGAAAGAGCACCTCAGACACGCCGGGAAGATCTGACTACCGAAGCCCGAGCCGCGACCCAAGCTCCTCTCGACGCCATCATCGTTGCCAAACAAAAATCAACGCCTCCGAAACGGCCGCATCAGCAACCACGCGGCGAAGATGCCGCCATCCACCACGGCGAAGATGTCGCCTTCCACCGGTCTCAAGTTGTAGCCGCTCCAAGACGATGCTCCCACACTACTAGGGAAAAGCCTAGTAGTAGCGCGGGTTTAATGCCTACTAGTAGCGCGGCAACTACAGGAAGGCAACTACAGCTATTCCTTAGCAGTAGCGCGTGTGACACACGCTACTGCTAAGACATATAGCCTCAGCGTGTGTTTATTCCGGCGCTACCGCTAATCTAACTAGTAGTAGCATGTTTCCTGTCCATCGCTACTAGTATTCTGTTTTTTATTTTTATTTATTTTTAGTGTATTTATACGCTGTTATACAAATTTTGGTACAATACCAATTATGAGGTTGTTATATCATTATGTTCATAACAGTGTCGGAAATGAAGGTGGATTAGGTTCAAGTGGAGGCAACATGTGGTGCATGTCGAAAGTATGCTACTAATTCAAACTTGATCAAGTTTGGACTAGTAGTACTTTCGATGTGCACCACATGTTGCCTCCACTTGAATCTAATCCGCCAACACAAGCTATTTAATCATCATCATAGTCATTACCACCAACACTAGCTATTTAATCATCATAGTCATAGTGTAGCACATCATCATCTTCAAACTCATTCTAGCTAGCTAATCACCACCAACACTAGCTAATAATAATCATCATAGTCATTACGACCAACACTAGCTATTTAATCATCATAGTCATAGTGTAGCACATCATCATCTTTAAACTCATTCTAACTAGCTAATCACTCCTACTGCTCTCTCTCAGGTAGAATAGCATAAAACATGTGTAGCACTCCTGCTTCATTATATCGGAGCATGTAGATGAACCTGTCTCCTAATTGTGGGTTGCGCTTCTGATTGCTGCCCCCTAGTACTTCTCTGCGATCCTTCACAATTCTGCTCCAGTCTTTGACTATTAATACTTCCTCGCTTTGAGAAATCCTGAATGCACTAAAGTGCAATGTAGGATGTCTTGGCCGTAAACTAACCATTCTCATGCGACCTTTAGTCTCGATCTAATGAGGCACAACATTCATCGGAAGTCCTTGTTGAATAACATCATAGTAATACTTAGCAATGAAGTTTAGCTTAAAAAGTAATGTATGCAAAAGATGCACTGAGGACAAATAGTAAAAATCTTACCATCGTTCTTAAATAGATGTGACCGTAGTTCAATACGAACACTATTGGTCGCACGTTTTGAGTACTAAGATTTTTAAGTCCAGGAAAATAATATGTCTTGACAACATCAAGATCCTGAAGCCATGAAACATAATGACCTATCTCGTCACAGTTTAGTTCAGCCCCGGGACAGTGGACGGTCATGCCTACCAAGCGCCGGACATGTTTGCTTGAATGGAAATAAGTTGTCAATAGAAATTAGTTGTCAACTATTTTTGAATAAACAATATCCAAGACATAAATATGGTTGAGAAACTCACATAGTGGTAGAACTGGAGGCGTCTGCACATCGACCCAGATGTCTCTATTACCTTCAATATCATCTTCCGGACGAATATCAAAGGTGATAACCATATCAGGCTCAAATGCATAAGCCTTACATAGTGCTTGCCAAGTTTTGCATTCAAAATAGGTGTAGGTGTTTGCACTGTATAATTTTGCTTTGAAAGTATAACCATGCTCGGTCTTCTTTACCTCCATAGTTTTCATAGGACTGAAACCTATCTTATCCAAGACAAAAACTCTTGCATGGCAGGGGATACGCTAGTAGAATACTAAATTTTTTAAATTATAAGTTGAAGCAAATGAAGCAGAAATCATGCTTAATTACGAAAAAGACTTGTGGTTGTGACTTAATGTATCCACTTCAAAGGTCTCGTCCAGCTTGATGCTGAAGCGCCTATTATCAACTAGGAAGATTCTGTTGCACAGGCCGCGCTCGTCTTCGCAGTATTCGCAAATACCGAAATCCTTTTCATCGTCAGACATTTCCTATGTTCATAGTTGAAACATTAATTGAAAATCAAACGAAGGCAACTAGCAGGAAACTGAACACACAAATCCGGGGCACTCGATATTTCCTACATATTCTAGCACAAGTCATGCTTAAATTCAAGGAAAAATCCGGCATGACCTTTGCTAAAATAGGACATATCGAGCGCCAGAAATTTGCCGGAACGGAAATGAATCAACACTCCGGCAAAACATAGGCCACTCGGATTTTCCCAGCGATACAAAGATGTTCATACACATACAATGATGCATGCTTAAACTTGCAATTCCATCCGGATCAATTATTATAAGAATTCACACATGAGCTCACCAACTAAATACCGTAGTTCTACTCTATTCAACACACCGAGAAGTGGATAAAGAGGAGGTGGACTTTTAGCTCACCGACTCGGGTGTAGAGGAAGTAGAGGTAGCTCGGATGACGATCACTCCAATGAGACACGACTGTACAAAGCCTGCATATATATTCCACCGAGTAAAATTTTAATTAGATCATCAAATCTCATATAGCATTCTTTGATGACAAAGTGATAATGACATAAATTCAACTAGTTCTATTAATTCAACTAGTTGAACTAAGCACTTACTAACAATAAAGTAGTTCTATTAATTTTCTTACTAAAAATAAATTACTTCTATAGTAAAATTTTAATTAGATCATCAAATCTCATATACCTAAATTTTCTTACTAAAAATAAAATAGTTTTATTAATTCAACTAGTTCAACTAAGCACTTACTATAAATAAAAATAATTAATTTTCTTACTAAAAACAGTAAAAAAAACTACATTATACAAGAACAGTACAAAAAAGTTTAGGGTTTAGGAGAGATGGAGGGAGGAGTGGGTTGGGAGGAGGGAGGAGGAGGGAGTAGAG